>NC_056733.1:1076260520-1076553020 GCF_019279795.1 Protopterus annectens
TTGTACAGAATGCTGCAAAGGGTAGGACGGTAATCCCTGTGCATGTCTGTAAACCATGATTATAGAACCTGCAGCAGACAGTGATAGAGCTGACACAGGGGTAGGGGGCTAATAGTTAAGGCCTCAACACACAGATAGTAGATACAGGGTTTGATTCTGACTTCTGGTTATTAGCCTCGCTTGTAATAATCTGCAGATTGATAACCTAGCATTTAACTATGAATACATATTAAAGCGAAGGGTATAGAAGCTAAAAACACTGGAAAGAAATATAACATTTATGTAGGTCACCACAGGCCATAATTATGTGGCACTAAAGGGTCACGAAACCTAACAGAGTGAAAATACCGCACAGAATCTAAATTATTGCTATTACTAGTGAGACTGTTATGGGAACATTTGTGTGAGGCCAACAAGAAGAAAGTTATGAGAAGAGACTGCTAAATAAGTGAGACAACTGAGTATAGAATTGGTTAAGAAACATAAAATAGTTAAGGAACAGCAACTCATTCTGGCTTATGGTGGTGATAATGATGAAGACAGGAACTTATTTTGGTGAGTTTATGGGTTTACTTACTCAGATCAGGAACGTGACAAACACACATCTGTAGTATCAAGTATTATATGAAGTTAAGTACTCACAGGCATATATCATTATAGCCATGATGTTTAAATTAATTTTGAGGTTTTGTTGTCTTTGACAAACTCAACAGCAATAACTGCTCAGTCTACACATACATAAATTAAACAAAAAAGGGGAGATGTGAGTTAGCCATGAAAGAAAATCTAACTATAGTGAAGTACAGTTATTGTATTACTAGCTGTATGAGTAAGATCTACATGAAAACCTTTGTATAGGTGCTATTCCATTAATTACACATTTATAACATATGCTTCAGAAACAAGGGCAGCTATTTTGAGAATGGGCAACAGTATCTAAGCTTTGAGTATAAATTTGAAATTAATGGGTACATTGATCTAGTCACTCACATCTTGATTTTCTAGAACAACTTCTTTTCCCAGTTAGGGGTCACCACAGCAGATCACCTGTCCACTTTTGATGGTGTCAAGTTGCCAGCCTGGTGCCCAACCTTCCACAGAAGGCACGCACACACACTCACGCCTAGGGCCAACTTAGAGTGTCCAATCCACCTACAGCATGTCTTTGGCATGTGGGAGGAAACCGGAGCACCCAGAGAAAACCCACACAACCACAGGGAGGACATGCAGGCTCCACACAGAAGGCACCCCAGCCGAGGATTGAACCAGAGAATATCTGGCTGTGAGGGGGCAATGCTAACCGCTGCACCACCATGATTTTCTGGAACAACAAAATGTATTAAACATTGCAAGTGGCTTGCAAAAGCTCATGTTATACCCTCCACTATCCCCCCTGCCTCTGCTTTTGGTCACTCCTCCTTCAGGAGATTTTAAATTGAAGTCCCATCTGCTCATCTGCCTAAGATGATGATAACTCAGGTGGATGTAGAATACTTCATGCCATTTAAAAACAGCAAAGGAATTTTACTGTCCTGGCCAAATTACTACCAGCCATTATAAATACATCTTTGAGAGTACCTGAAAATAATCCATAGCCCTTGTGGTATTAATGTGGTCAACAAAAGTTAACAATAATAGTAATTTTCATACATGGCAGTTTACTGCCACTCATTATACAAAATTACAGGCATGCTACCTGGATCATTAGCAATTTCAAATGATATTTTCAGGAAACATAACTTATCTTACGTATCCAATCAACTTCACAGGGGGTACTGGAGAGTAATATCTCTTAGTAGCATTTATGTATTGCTGTAATTTCTGTAATTTTGTATTATTGTTGTGTTATTATTTTGAACCAATGAATTCTTAAAGTGACTCTGAATGGTTTGGGCCTTACCTTGTGCACCGCGACATGTGCTGCCTACAGCACTGTAATTCATCTTCCATTCCCTTGTTAAATTTGGCAGTTTGAAAATAATCCACTTATAAATATTTATTTTCTGCATACGGATGTCTTTGCAAATTATCCCTCAGAGAAATCATTGCAGAAACAGTGTGTGCCTGTGTCCAGAGATATCCACTGAGCAAGCACAGGGGATTGTCCATTAAAACTTATGGATTCATCTTCATAAAATCCCTGCATTAGCACTGACAAAGGAGAAGCCCACTTTCTGATCAGGCAATTAATGCATACAAAGTTCCAGCAATTCATCCCTAACATTCTGATCCAGCAGCAGTGGTTCATTCATTTATATCATTTCACCAATCCTCTGCTTTGTTCCTGGGTACTTAGATTTTGATTGTAAAGCACTGAAGTAGCTTGTTAGTGAATGTGTTTTTTGCCGCTTTTGTGTTATATTTTGCTATTGGCCGTCATCTTTCATTTAGGCCTCGTTGTCCCGCTCCTGGCACCTTTTACAGTTCAATAACCCATTTAAGTTAGACGTCTCATCCTTTTCATTACTATTTTCCTTTTTGTTCTCTTCCTTGACGTATTTTCGATACAGTTCATTTAAGTTAGAGAACTGTTTCTTAGCCCATTTAAGTTAGAGGGCATCATCTAACCTTCTGTGTTGTTCTGGTCATAGTCTGTTTAATTTAGAGGGCTATGCCACTTCCTTTTCCTTTTGTGATTCCTCTTCTTCCACATAGCTTGATCCATTTAAATTAGAGAGTCTAGTTTTAGATTTAAAAAAAAAATCCTGTCTATCTATATCCTGTAGTTTCTGCATCAAAATGTCTAATAAGGATATAAGCCCTTAAGTGATAAACACACACTTTGTGTTTATTGACTGGGGGCTGTCAATCTCCAAGAGTCATGCTCTGTTTGTCATGCCTTTAATCATAGACCACTCCTGGAGAGGAAAAACAAATTAATACTGAAAGGACTTTTCAAAACCCCCTTCTTAGAGGCTTTGGAAGAAAGTCAGGGTTTATCCAAAACTGACAAGTCTCCCACATCAAAATCTGACAAATCTGACAAATCTGGGAAGAGATCTTCCTCTTCCTCTTTATTGGAACCAACAAAAAAAGATACCAAAAATGTCCTCCTTGGATCCAAAGCTTATCGATTTTGACAAATCATCAACAGCTCTAACACTATCTATCTTGGTGTCGGCTGAGTTTGATCTCCCCTACACTCAGATTGCCAATTTTGCAATGATCTAAATCTCCAACCTGCTCGACTCGGTCTTCCAGGAGTCTTTCTGATGATGATGTGGATTCGGTGGTACAGAGGCTTTTGAAGACTCTGGCACTGGCCAAGTTTTTGTTGGATCTGACCTCAAAGGCTTTGGATCTTACCACATCCACCTCTTCTGCTCCAATTCCTTCTCCAATCCAACCCCTGGCTCTGGAGTCAGAAGATTGGAAGCTGATCTTAGTGGAACCCTCAGATCCGAGACCTATACAGGATCTATGGATCTGACCATGGCTCTGACATCCTCAGCTCCATCAGAGCTAGAGGAGTCTAGGCACCAATGCTTGCCAGTTGGGTATGAGGAGGTGAGCTGGATCAGACAGTTGTCAGATCCCGCTTTGCCTCTTGGGGCCTTGGCTCAGCTGAGCTCAGCTTCCACCTCGGTCTCAGGTCCGTCGACCTTGGTTCTGGGGGGGGGGGTCCCTTGGCTTCTTCAGATCCAGGGATTTCCTTGGATCAGAGATGGGGGGCTTTTGAGGTGATGAGGAGAGTGCTGTCTCCACAGACAGCTCCATAGTGATCTCTGGATGTTCTACCACCTAAAGCACTGGTGTCTCCCCCTATACCCCTGCATTCACAGGGAATTAGAGGTCCTAGTCCTCAGGATTCCCTACAGGGCACCCCTCACTCATCTGAAACCTCCCCAGAGTACCCTTCTAAGGAGATCCCTCAGAAGAGATTATGCAAGAGGAAGCAGTTAGACTCCCCAGAGCAGTCCATCACTTCTGATATGGACCTCGATGAAGCTGAAGGATCCCCATAGTTGCCTCATGATGATGTCTCCTTTGGAAACATCCTGGAAATGCTAAAGCAGAGAGGCAGCTGGAAGTCCACCAACCCTTCAACAGAAGAGTCTTTATACCTGAAGGCCTTTGGATCTCACATTTCCACCTCTTGTGTGTCTCCGCCTTTCAGTGAACTTATGGACCTAGTTACTTGAAAGGTGTGGAAGTCCTCAGATTTAGTGGAACCTGTTCTTAGGAGGCCAAACAAATTTATTACAACCCATTCAGACAAGCTTTTTCTAACTAACGGAGTCCCAATAGATGCTATGGTTGTGACGGCAGCCACAAATAAGGAACTCTCGAAGACATCTTTTTCTGTCCATCTTCCGAACAAGGAGTCTCAGACTATGGACAGATATGAAAAGCGCATTTTTTCTTCAGTGACCTTTTCACTCAGATCGCTGAACTACCTCACTCATTTTACAAGACTGCAGAGAGATCTCCTGAAAGAGCTAGGAGATACTCTCCAAGGTTCAGTAGCTGATGGGGTTGCAGTAAAGTATCATCTCAGCTCTCTAACTTAAATTCAGTTGTCAATGCCTCCATGAGACTCATTTCATATGCAGCACATGCAGCAAGCAGAGCAGCGGGGTCTGGAATTGTCCTAAGGAGACATTCTTTGGTGTGTTTATGTGACTTTTTGGAGCCCTTTAAATTTTTCTTTGTGAATGCCCTGTCCGTTGGCTCGTCCTTATTCGGGCCCAAAGTCAAGGACTCACTCACCAGGTGTGAGCAAGAAGGAAAGACTCTGTCTGCCATAGGAGTCTGTTTTTCCATGCCTACTAGACTTCATCCCAAAGGTCAGAAAAGAAGTTGAAAAATGTGGTTGTGAAAATCTCAGAGATCTTTTCAGGACACACGTGGTGAATCTTCTCCTAGAGGCAGAGGGGGAAGTCATAATAGAAGACACCAACCAAGTGACAGAGGGGGGGGGGGTCGCAGAATCAGGGTGACAGAGATTCTGTTTTGGTAGGCCCTTTCAGTGCTCCTGAATGGAGGCTCACCTGTCCAACTCTGGAGGCAGTTGGGCGTCATTTATCTTTGTACCCAAAAGCCTGGCAACAAGTGACAAAAGAAAAATGGGTATAAAACATAATATCCAGAGGTTACACCATACCTTTTTCCCCTGCATGTTCCAAAGATAAATAAGGTTCTGGATGTCCAACCCAGTCAAAGGGAACAAGCACCTTTAGAAATTCAAAAGTTGCTAGACAAAAGAGTCATCCAAACAGTCCCCACAGATCAAATAGGATAAGGAACTTACTCAATATTCTTTTTAGTTCCAACAAAAACAGGGGACTGGAGACCAATTCTGGATCTCAGCATTTTAAACAAATCAATAAAGAAGACCAAGTTCCAGATGGTAACACTGCAGTCAGTACTCCGATTCCTGGGACAAGATGATTGGATGTGCTCTATAAATATCCAGGATGCGTACTACCCCATAAAAATGGACAGGCAATCCAGGAGTCACCTGCACTTTCAGCTGGGAGCCAATCACTATTTCAAGTTCAGCCCATTGGAATCACTACAGCCCCCAGAGTGTTCACCAAATATATGGCAGTAGTCACAGCTCATTTGAGGCATCTAGGATTGCGGTGTTTCCATACTTAGATGACTGGCTCCTAACCACCCCAACCAAGCATCTGCTAATAAAAACAAGAGACACAACCTTGCAACTCTGCTGTCACCTAAGAATTACAATAAATTATGAAAAATCTGCCTTATTGCCATCTCAGCATCTGGTATTCATTGGGCAGAATTAAACTCAACAAACATGACAGCCAGACTTCTTCCAGAAAGAATTCAAGTTCTGAGGTACCAGGTTTCATATCTCTTAACAAGGGAAAAAGGTTCAAGCAAAGATGGTCCTAAAAGCCCTGGGAATCATGGCAGCAGCAATAGTTTTGATCCCCTTAGCACGTCTGCACATGAGAATTCTCCATTGTATGCTATCCACTCAGTGGTCCATGCAAGACCTACCAATGTCTCACAAAATAATAATAACAGAATCTTGCAAGAAGGACCTTTGGGGTGGATTTACTCCACTCAAGTGACTAGGTCGACTGTTTGTTCTTCCCCATCCACTGGCCACAGTGACCATGGATGCCTCTCAGATAGGGTAGGGGACATTATCTGGGAAAGACAGTCCAAGAAACCTGACAGGATCAAGAGCCCCACTTGCACATCAATGTCCTAGAGATGAGAGCAGTGCTTCTAGCACAGCAGCAATTCCAGGACTCTCTTCCACTGGGAACTATTGCGATACAAACAGACAACATGTCAGTTGTGTGGTACATAAACAAACAAGGAGGAACCAGATCTTACCCTCTTTGTCAAGAGGCCCTGAGAGCATGACAATGGGCGATCTCCTCCCAATGTTTTCTGATAGCAATGCACATCCTGGGGAAATCCAATGTGATAGTGGACAGAGTCAGACGAGCGATTCTGATGCCTCATGAGTGGTCCCTAAAACAGGAAGTAGGGGAAAAGATTTTCCAAAAATGGGGCCAGCCATGATGTGACCTTTTTGCAACATCTATGAATGCCAAATGCAGCAGCTACTTTTCCCTTATCCCCTCTCTGGGGGAGTCACCAAGGGATGCACTTGTTCATGATTGGCTCTCAGGTCTCCTCTATGCTTTTCCTCCCTTTCTACTAATTCCCAAAGTACTTCAGAAGCCAAATGCTTGGGAAGGGACTTGATACTCCTCACCCTGTACTGGCCTTGTCAAATCTGGTTCTCCTTCCTGTGGCCTCATCCTTGAGAGGAGCCTTGGATTCTGGACCTGGTTCCAGACCTTCTGACTCATGCATCAGGAATGCTCCATCCATCCCTTCAGACCCTCAAACTGGCAGCTTGGCTGCACCGATTCCAACAATAGCCAAGTTTTCAAATCTCTCTTCTCCAGTTAAACATATTCTAATCTCTTCTCACAAGGCTTCAACAAGAAAAAAATATAAAAGCAAATGGAAAAGATTTTCCTTATGGGCTACTGATAACCATATTGATCCCTTTTCCACTTCAGTAAATTCCAGTCTAGAATTCCTAGCAAAACTATTTAATGAAGGTGCTGCTGCAGCTACCATTAGAGTTCAGCTAGCAGCGACCTCTAACTTCCATTTAGGTGTCTCAGGCTCCAACATTACGTCTCATAGGCTATGCAAAGCCTTTCTTAAATGTACCTTATTACTAAGACCACCTGTCAGAGACCCTCCGACACCATGGGACTTAAATTTCATCCAATCTTGTCTAATATTTCCTCCTTTTGAACCAGTATCATCTTGCAAACTGAAATTTTTGACCTGGAAAACCATTTTCTTGATAGCAATCACCTCTGCTAGAAGGGTGTCAGAGTTGCAAGCCTTGTCTATAAAGCTCCCTTACATGTTTTTCCATAAAGACAAGGTGTCCTTACAAACAAATCCTTCCTTTTTCCCAAAGTAACTTCAGAGTCAAATTTGAACCAAACTATAGAATTACCAGAACAAGGCAGAATACATGTTACATCAACTGGATGTACATAGACAGTTAAATTTTTACTTACACAGAACTGCAGAATTTCGAAAATCCGACCAGCTATTTATTTCTTTTTCAGACTCAAAGAAAGGTTCCCCTGTCTCTAAGGTAACACTTTCAAAATGGCTTTCAGATAGTATAACTTTTATCTATAAGTCTCAAAATAAAGATCTTCCCAGAAAAGTTAAAGCCCATTCTACAAGAGCCATTGCAATCTCTGCAGCTTTCCTGGTTAAATTACCAATTGATACCATTTGTGCTGCAGCAACATGGGCAAAACCTCATACCTTTATCACTCATTACAAACTCGATTTGGCCTCCAGGAACAAGGCCTCTTTTGGTTCCACAATTCTGAGGAATATTATCCCTTGAGCCACCCAAGACTCTAGGTGCTAGGGATGCTGTCCAAACCTAGTAAGAATGAAGGTGAGATAGGGCAACATCACATAAAAAAGTTATGTACTCACCATAATGTTCCATGTGTGTTGTCCATCTTCGCCTTCATTGTTACATCCCACCCTCCTTCCCCTTACCCTTCTTGACTTCTAGAAGACTGACTTTATACAACTGGATTACCTTAATCTCTGACCTTCTTCATCAGACTCTGTTTTTTTCTTCGATACACTCACACCCTTATAATTAGGGAAATCAAGATCTGGGGATGGTCCTAGTGCATGCTGAGATAGAGTTTTTAGCCATGAGCTGGCAGAAGGCCTCAAGCTTGAAAATAAAGGCCGAGACGGATCCAAGGATCAGATCTGAACCCAACCTATTAAGAATGAAAGTGAAGATGGACAACATACGTGGAACGTTATGGGGAGTACATAACTTCTTTTTTTACTTGTGAAATAAAAAAAAAACTCATCATGAATCAGCGTTCCATACAGAAATATTTATTTATTTATTTATTTAACATTTGTTGACTGGGAAAGTCCAACTAGGTTCCACTGATCCTGTTTTCAGTGGAGGCCCGGGGAGAAATGCTCCAGAAGCATGTCTAAATAAATAAATTAGTTAATTAATTATTGTATTTGTTTACCGGGAAAGTCCACTTGGTCTAGAAGAGCTCATTTTCAGTGTAGGCCCAGGGAAAAAAGCACCACATATAAATTATACAGATAATACAATTTCAGTTACATAAATAGTTAGAAGGCATACAGAAAATACAATTTCAGTTACATAAATAGCTAGAAGGTAATACAGTAACAATAATAGGCATGGATTTTAAAATAAAACAGCATAATATACATGTCAGAGTTAACACTGTATTAACAATAAGTAGCTTGGATATGAATTCATGAGGACAATAGCAGTGCAAAAGACAACGAGGAATAGGTTCAGGAGTGGTAGTTAGGTAGGTATAGAGAGAGTGGATGGGTATCGAGGTTAGGTAAGGTAACAAGGTTAGGCACAGATAGGATAGTTAGAGTGCTGGCTGGCTAGAAAAAGAGGATGGGAAAGAAGTGGGAGAAAAGCAGAGGGGTAGAGTAAGGGTTGCTGTTTCTAGCCAGAGTTATTTTTGGCATGCGCATAGCCAGCAAGAGGAGAGATGTTGTCCAAGAGATCTTTTAAAGCGTGCACGGCTACTGATGGAGGTTATTGTGGATGGGAGGGAGTTCCAGAGTTTGGAAACAGTAAAGGAATAGAGCATTTGACCTGCTGGGAGTTGGGGTTTGTCTACTTTGAACAGGGTTTTATTTTCTGATCTAAGGGGTCTATTTGGTTGGTACAAGGACAGCAGAGAGGAGAGAGAGAGGGGCATGTTGTAGGCTTGTATATTATTTTATGTGCAATAGTTAAGTGTAGGTAGTTGAAACAGACTGGTAGTTCAAGTCAGTTTAGTTGCTGTAAAGAGGAGCAGCGGTGTGCTGAGGATCTAGCATTTGTTGCGAATCTGGCAACTTAATTGTAACATGAGTCTAGCTTGGTTTTGAGGGATGAGTGGATATTTGTAAGGCTAGGGGCATCATATAACAGGGAGGAAGTAGAAAGGCTGCGGCTAGAGCCTTTTTTGCACTATGGTTAAGGTAATAGTTGTGCCTGTAGAGGGTGCCCAATTTCTGATGTGTTTTTCTGATTTTGTGAGAATGTGGAGGTCAAATGTTAGGTTTTCATCAATGGTGACTCCTAACAGTTTGGTGCTAGAGGCGACTTTGATGGTGGTATTAGTGTGGGAGTGGCTAGAAAATTTGGTCCTATTTAGGGGGTTTGTTTTTGCATGTCACAACATGCAAGACACAAGACTAGTGTAGCACTTCGTGTGGAATTAGTTTAACAATTTCCTATTTAAGCAAGTGGTTTGGGCTTCAGGTTGGATAAGCACATGTAATTTTATTTCCTTTTTTTTTTCAAAACAAACTAAAATGTGCTTTATTCAGCCAAAGTAAAATATAGTAATAAGCACAACCATAAGAAAATAAAGCAGAAGATTGGTTTAAGTCTTTAGCCCAAGTCCAAAATGGTTATTAAATAAAACAGTCCCCTGGATTCAATAAACTCCATGCAGGAATAGTGCTATTCCTGCATGAAGTAGTTTGTGTCCAGTTCATTAGCATTAACAGCAGCGCACCTTGCATATTCATGAAGGCGCGCTGCTGTTAAGGCTAAATGGACATGAAGAGTGAACGATTACAGGGGGCGTGTTCAACCAGTGCACGGACATTGAACACATCCCCTGCATTCAGAAAGGACCATATGGCACTTTCTAAAAGTAGTTCGGCATAATATTAGAGAACATCTCTAATATTATGCCAGTATTTCAGTGTCTGCAGACACTGAAAGCAAATAAATTAGTATTTTAGTGTCCACGGACACTGAAATACATAGCAGAGCAAGAAAGCAATGCAGGTGGTTTGTGACATGTTCTGTCACATACCCCCTGTATTGCAAAGTGCCGTACAGCCATAGCCCCATACCTCGCAACCTGTTAAAGCAAGAAATCTGGACAAAGGCACAAATAATGGGTCGACAAAGCCCTAAAAATAGGGACAGCTTTTAAATATAGCTCTTACAAACTTAGAAAGTTTATAGGAAATGGGTTATGCATTAGCATGAATTTTCTGAAGGATAGAAGTCTGAAACTCAAATGTATGCCATAATTCCCTGACTGCAGTCCTCAATGACTTGCCAGAAAACCACAATCTGAACAGAAAAAGGCCAAAAATATGACACAACAATCTGGACATTCTGCGAAAATCTGTAAGGTTGAGACGTATGCATATCCCTCAACTGTACAGGTTTCCACAGAATGCCCAGATGCCTGCCTCACATACTCATCAATTTCCTAGAGTAACAGAGCTATACAAGGACATTAATAGCTATATATTTCTTCCAAACTAAGGCGTGTTTAAGCGAAACTGAGGGGTGTGCACATTATGGCCCTCTGCCCAGCATTGTTTAAACACCCCAGAGGATATAAATAAAAATATACAGCCAAAATCTCCAAACCAAGATAGTGTAGTGTTTAGAGTCCTGGCTTTACATACAGGCATTCATGGTTTGAGTACCGAGGCAGGCAGTTTATTTTTACATGGGAAAGCAGTGTTAAAATCATTATTTTCATCTTAAAGCATGTAGTAATTGATTTTTGTCAACCAGGGTAGTGTAGCTGGTGTAAAATGAAAGTGTGAGTGCATATAACATGGGAAACCACCCATGTATACACAAGTGTCCCATACAGTATAGTCACACCCCTTGCTAATGTAATTAAAGCACATAGAGGGATGTCATGTAAAGTAAATCATATACACTTACTAAATGAAGCCATTATCCTGATATTTTTTTTAAAAATGAAAAGCGAGCAATGGCTAGCAATGCTCAGCAATGCTTACCAGGTTTAAGCATCACTTAGACATGAATGCTAAGCAGCAAGTAGCTAAGTGAAGCTAACAGAGCTTAACCGTCTGTCAGCATCACTTTGCACCATGCAAAACCATGCAAACATGCTTACAACTGTTTAAAAGTGCCTTAATCACTCTGTCTCCAGCAGCCCTTGTTTTGCCTGGCAACAAAACAATCATCCTTGCAAAGTCTCAAACCCAGGATGCTGTGCACTACAATCACATCAATATATCACTACACCATCTGAGCTATGGGAGACTATAATGCTTTTACAAACATATCATTCATTCTGGTCATTTAACATTAATGAAAAAAGTAATCACTTCCAAGTCTGGAAATCAGGACCCAACGCACAGCAATCACAGCAATATACCCCTACACCATCTGAGCTGCAGGAATTTGTAATGTTTTTACAAAGATATCATGCACAACATTCATTCAACATAAGGGGGAATTATATATCCATAGTATTGTTATATATATATATACACATACACACACACATATATATATATATATATATATATATAGAGAGAGAGAGAGAGAGAGAGATACCAATATAAATATATATATATATATATATATATATATATATATATATATATATATATATATATATAATATATATATATACAGATAACCAACCTCTTATTGCATCACATCTGCAAAAAGCCCATCAAACTGGGGGGATAAAGGGCAAACAATTGTGACAACTTTGAAATATGGCTGTCACATGTAGAAGTCTGCTAGAGTGGCATGGTTTGCTTTAACATACAATTCCAGATAAATTCAAGGTCTGAAACACAAATTAATGTCATTATTTACTGATGTCAATGCTAACATCATCCCAGTGATTTCTCAGAAACACACAATTCTTGGGGCCAACAGACAAAACATTTGAGCCATGCATCTGGACAGTGTCTAGTCATCTGGACAATGGACAGGTATGACTGCAGTCATGTAACAAAATGGAAAAACATGTGACAGTTGTCAACCATGTCACTCAGCACCTTCTGAACCACAGTAAGACCAACACGGCACTAACCCAAATCAGCTCTGGGAAATTACCCATGTATAGCCAAATATATCATGTACTACAGGGATGGACTGAATGGAAAAGCAGATAGTGGTGCATAAATATCAACCCACAACTATTTGCACCACAGTCACAGCAACATACCAGTACCCCAAATGAACTCTAGAGTAGAACTACTGTTTGAACGAACATATCCTGATTCCCAGTCACACACTACACCGACATATAGTGGACCAACTTACAATGTACTGGGAATCCTGAGGTGTTACAGGACATTTCTCAGTCTGCCCCTGCAAACATACACACCTGATAGACCACCAGCAGCTGCACCAGTATGCGCAGTCAGATAGAAAAAGGATCTGTGACACTCACATCTGCTACTCTCCCTACTCAGCTAAACAAACATCTACACACAACACTGCTACACAGTCTTGGTATTTGGTTCACAATGGCCAGACATACATAACTCTCATATGTACAGATTTACACAGAATGTCCAGGGTGTGAGACCATATTCATGTTCACTACCACACACCACTGCCAGGAGTCTGCTAAGTCAATGGGATGATACCTTGAGTGCAGTCACTAAATAATGATATCACATACCTCTGACCCTCTTGCTGCAAGACATTTGGACAAAGCAAGACATACTTAGGGGCCAGAGGGCCAGAAAGAGGGACATATCTCACATAATGGTGTTACAAGCTGAAACAGTTGCCAGTGTCACAGGCTTTGTTGTAACATAACATCCCTGAAGGATATGATGTCTGAAACACCAATGGATGTCAACAGTTAGTGACTACAGTCTTCACATTATCCTACTGCTTCCACAAAAACAGACATTGTCTGAGGAACAGACCAAGCATAACAGGCAAACCTCTGGGCAGGCTGTGGACATCAGGACAGTTGAGAGGTATGTCAGAGACATATCACTGTCAGACATCAAGTCACACAGAATATGCATATCCAGATGAACCCTGTTAACCTAGTAACCCTCTATGTGTATAGCAGCACTAATGACTTACGATCTGTACCCGATTCTGGAGCTTTGTCCCCCATGTTGTTGGGCTGTCTCCACATGTCCTGTCCTGAGAGGTATTCTCACCTACTTTCTGTGAAGCTGTAGCCCCCACACCTCCATAATGTTCTCCACACAGGCAAGGAAAAGGGGCAAGGCCCACATGAAGACTATAATTATAGCACTGTGTTGCTCTGGCATTGGCAAATGGAAAGATGACACAGCTGCTCTGGATGCAAGTAGCAAGTGGGAGACACTGATTGATGCACAAGCCATCACCTGCGCATGAGCAGTACCTACAAAAGGCAAGCTGCTGCATATGCAACACAGGTATCAACCCATCTACACAAAAACAAACTGTGACTACACAAACCTAACCATTTCCACTGTTGTGAGGAAACTCCTGAGCACTATAGCAGGTATGTCAATTACGTAAGCTTGTAATGGAATACATTAGGTAGATGCAATGATGTCAAATGGGACATTAAACACTAGGCCGCATCAAGACCTGCTGGACTCACATGCTGCTGTCCAGCACCTATGGCCATTACTGCTTGCCTTGTCTGCATTGACATGGAGCACATCACTGCCCCCTGAGTCACCCCAGCAAAGGTCAGCTCATGTATGAGTACTAATGGAGTCTCTGTTGTCCAGTAATGAGTGTGTCACTGGTACGCCAGCTACCTGGGATGCTGTAATTATTCATATGACACCTGTGATATGCTTGTCATACAAATGTTAGAGATGTACATAGGGTATGTGCATAATACATGACAGGTGCATATGTGTGTGCTGAACTATATGTGATATACTGAGCCCATATCTGACAACTGTCCAGACTTTTGCAGACTGATCACATGTCTGCCTCATATTTGTAATCAATGCCTCAGACAGTTGTGTATTGCCTGGGACATCACTGGCAACCCATTAAAGACTGAAGTCATAACAAATTAGCATACATTTCATTGTCAAATGTCATATCCTGCAGAGTACACCTGTGAATGTGAGACTGTCTTTGCTGGCAACTAAGTGTATTTCAGCTAGATTAATAAAGTGATACTATTTACTGGCCTTTGCCCACCACTGATGTGTTCCTTTGTGCAGATGCCTTGTTCTAACAGGAGCTAGGTGTTTTACCATGAAACCCATGTCAATGCAAGCGTACCTTGTCCTGTAGAATGTTAACATTTTCCCAGTGTCTGACACCTGCTTTATAGCTGTGGAGAGCACAACAACCTTGCCAGGTCACTCATCCCATCATACGTTTAAACCCCAAATGGAGGCCTGCAAAACCACAGGACGTGGGTGTTGAACATTAGCATACACATACACACCTCCAGGCTGGCCAAATAGTATGACGCATGGGTGACATCCCGAGTGCAGTTAACAGTTGACAAACCACATACTCATATCATAGCTAGCTGCAGGCCTCCAACCATGATGATGGACATCCACCACACCTATTGGGACCTGTTGAAATCTGTCAGGATTCAATCATCTACCTAGCTCATGGGTGACTTCAAATACCCAACCATAGTGTGCATGACCTATGCCACCTGAACATGAACTCACATAGATTCCTCGGCTTTGTCAATGGCAATGCAGTGGCTCAGCCAGTCAACACTCCCATGGCAGGTGAAAATCTCATGTATCTGGTCCTAACCAACATGAGTAGCCACTGTAGCACTCATACACTGCCATCCCCCTTGGTAATATCTGACCACAATCAGTCAATCAGTTTGCTCTTCCTGTCCTGACTTATAGTTTTGGACTGAGTGACTGGCCCCAAAAATTGTTGGATAGACTGGATATTAGAACAAGGAGGATGCTTCATGCTTACCAAATGATTTATAAAAATCAGTGTACACCAAGATTATATATTCCCTGTTCCAAAGGAGGGATGGGCCTCCTTGAACTTGATTACATGCATAGATCTGCAATCGTGGGACTCCACACATATTTACCGACCTCACAAGATCCAAATGTAGTGAAAGTTTTGAAACATGAGGAGAATAAATCTAAGATAATGTCTCTGCTTAATTTAGCAGAAGCAAATCGACATCAAGCAGGAATGGAAATCAAACCAGAAGTGGATATAAAACAGGCAGCAACTGAATGTGCCAAAAAACAAAGGAAAGAATATAAGGCGAAGGACCAGATGAAAAGGCAAGAAATGTGGAAAAAAGATAAATATAGTTGCAAGTATAGAAAACTTCTGGAAGAGCCTGATGCTGATCAAGAATGAATGCAGGAATGGTTAAGGAGAGGCAAATTCAAACTAAAAAATGAAAGGTTAATATTGGCAGTACAAGATAGTGGGCTACGTACACACTGGTTTATAGGTTCAGAGGTTCATAGGTTGGTACTAGGCTATCGGCACTAGGGCCTGTACAAGCCTAGCCATAACAATTCCCTGGCTATTTCTTCCCAAAATATTTACTACCCTGGACCCATGTCTAGCAGGCAACTGACATGATCCCTGGGGTAAATTTCCTATCTCCCAACCAGTTGTCAAGGTTCCTTTTGAAGAGGGCCAAGGAGGTGCTCTGCTTGACATGTATGGGCAGTCTATTCCAGAGTATGGGGAGTATCTGGGTCAGGAACCTATCCCTCCAGCATGTTTTGTTCATTGTGATGACAATCTTTAGGTCCCTGGAGCATGTGGCTCTGATGGATTGGGATTTCTTTAAGTGTAGCATATCCAACAGCTCTGGGTTTGACATGGCCATGTATGTTAAGCATAGATCGCCTCTGAGTAGACGATATGCTACAGAGTATAGCTGGAGATTTTTTAGTTGGTCAGCATAGGGCATCTGCTTTAGGCCTGTGATTCTTTTAGTGAGGTGTTTCTGCGGTCTTTCCAGTTGTTGCAGATGTCTTGTGAGGTACATATTAAATGGGGCATTGTAGTCTATGATGGGTCTAATGAGGGATTAGTGCAGTGGGACAATGACCTCCTTTTTTCTGGATGAAAACCCCTTAGTGATGAGGTGTGCCACATAGAAGTATTTCCTGATTGTTGTGGCGATATGGTTATCGAAGGTGAGACCACTGTCCACCTGTGTTCCTAAGTCTCTTTTCACACTTTCAGAGTTTGGTGTACTGCCACCTATGTGGTAATTCATGTGTACATGTTTTTTCCCAAAGGGGATAACTATACACTTCTTGGCATTGAGCTTGAGCCCATGGCTCTGGCACCAAGCATCTGTTTCTTTAAGGCCCTTTTGTAGAATATCCACATCATTTGGAGATTCAATAATGGCTCCCAGTTTGCAGTTGTCTGCAAACTTTGTTAGCCAGAGTCCCTCAGTGTTGGCTTGTACTTCAGAAAAGTAGATGCCAAACAAGAGCGGTCCCAGGACTGAACCCCGAGGTACTCCACTTGTCACTTGTCTGGAGCTGGATTTGGAGTCAGCTACTTTTACAGTCTGGGTTGGCAACCCATTGAGTGACGTAGGGATTTATGCCCAGCTTAGTAAGTTTATCTATGATTCCAGAGTGGGGTATGGTGTCTAAGGCCTTGGCAAGGTCCAGATGGGCTGCGTGACTGCCTTACCCTTGTCCACAGCTCTGGAGACTGATTCGAAGAACGCAATCAGGTTCAGGAGACATGATTGGCCCTTCACGAACCCAAACTGGGTGGGGTCCAGTGTTTGAAGGTTGCCAATGTCTTTGTTTGTAAGTTCCATGATAATATGTTCCATGGCCTTGCAGATCAGGCTTGTCAGACTGATGGGATGGTAGTTCACAGGAACCAAGGTGAATCCCCCCTTGTGTTGTGGGATAACTGTAGCTGTGCACCACTCGCTGGGCATGAAGCCTGAAGTGAGACTATGATTAAACATGATACTTAGGTGAGGTGCCAGTTCATTTTGTAGTTCATGTAGTACACAGCCCAGGATGTCAGGTGAGGTGTCAGTTCATTTTGTAGTTCATGTAGTACACAGCACGAGTGTCATCTGGTCCCATGGATGCTATATTCTTAGCTTTGGAGAGTGCGTTTTTTTATCTGTGTGGTAGTGATTACCAGACTTTGGCAATCTTTCTGTACTGAGATGGACCCTTTAGGGAGGGAGAGGGGGGGTGAATTTGACACTGAATTGATCAGCCAGGATATTGGCAATGTCCTTGGGATCAGTATATTTAATGCCATTCTGTTGTAGCTCGGAGCAGATCTGAGCATTGCCATTTAGATTCTTGATATAGCTATAGAATGCCTTGTGGTTGTCTTTGGAATCTTTGGCAATTTTATTTTCTTAACTAGCTTTGGAGGATTTTATGAGGGATCTCAGCTTCTTACTGAGGCTGGTAAGGGAGCTTTTTGCATCCTGGGATTTTCCTTTTTTCTGCAACAGTTTCTTCCTTCTGTTGTATAGTTTGTTTATGACAGGGGACCACCATATTGGCTTCCTTTTTTTGGAGGACAGCATCTTGGTTCTATTTGGGATGGCACGAATCATGCACAAGTGGATGTGCTTATACAGTGCTTTAGTGTAGGATTCGGCAGTCGAACTTTCAGTTCCCATCTGCATGGGTGTCATGAAGTTTGTCACTTCTGACTTGAGTAGATTGAAGTTGGCTTTGGAGATGTTTTTACGGATGTTTCCTTACTGGGGGGTGGGGATGGAATGTAGATGTCAAAGGTGATTATCTTATGGTCAGACCTAACCAACGAGGGGGTGACCACTGGTGTAGAGCATCAATTTCCCATGTTGGTAATGACCAGATCCAGGATATTGGAGGCCCTAGTGGGACTATGAATTAGTTGATCCAGGGCATTGGAATTTATAAATTCCAAGAACCGTTGGGCAAAGGTGTTGGTGCATGAGTAGTTTTCCCAATTAATGGCAGGGTAGTTGAAATCACCCAGTATTAGGGTGCTTGGTTGTATCTTAATATTTTCCAGTATGTTTAGAAAGGTGTAGTGAGAATCTTGGGGCATGGTGGGGGATCTGTAGCAAGCTACAGTTTGGATTGCATTCTTACCTAGTGTTAGTTGCACCTGGAGAATTTCGGATGCATTGTGTTGGGCAAATAGCCTGGAGGTGTGAATATCATTGGTAAGTATGGACACTCCTCCACCTTTAGTGTTTCGGTCCTGGTTTGGTGGCTGAAAAGTGAACATGTGGGAGAAACAGACATATATAGGTTATGTAAAACCAAATTGGAAACAGTCACGTACCTTGTTGCTGGTTGTGAAGCACTAATGGCAGAGGGATTGCATATTGAAAGGCATAATAATGTGGCGAGACTGCTACACTGGAGATTGTGCAAACATTATGGTATTGAAGTGGCTGAAAAACACTGGAAACATGAGCCGCAAAGAATCATAGAAAATGATGAAGTTTATTTCACATGGGATCACCCAATACAAACAGTTCAAAAGATAGATGCTAGATAACTGGATATAGTGGTCCAAGAAAAGAAGACAAAAGCAGCATTGATCATTGAAATCGCCAGACCCAGTGACCACAGTGTCTTGTGTACTGAAAGAAACAAAGTCATAAAATACCTGGATCTGCAGGCAGAAATGAGAGACATGTGGAAGAAAGATACCCAGACAGTTCCAATAGTAGTAGGAGCAACGGTTCTTATAAAAAAGATTTTACAATTGTATTTATATATGTTACCAATTCACCATACAAATTGCAGAAGGAGTCATTACTGGGCACATTGCAGGTGCTGCGAAGAGCACTTTTGGCTGACATCAAAGAGTGAAACAATACTAAGTTCAGGAACTTTAATCATACTTTGACTTAGGAATGAGGTCCATTCCCATCATGGTATTAGAAACCCAAAAGACTTGGAGAAATTAAAAATGCCATCCCCCTTGGTAATATCTGATGACATAGCCATCACTGTTCAGGTCACCATCTCCCCTGTCCCCCCTTTACAGTGTCAAACAGAATGAACTGTACACTAATGACTATAAATCCCCTCAATACAGGTAGGTGAGCTGTACAGCCAATGTCCCATTTCTTGGAACTAGCAGTAATCTCCATGCTCACACCACAATACTATTTGGGTGCCTAAATAGCTGTATGGACTCAGCAATACCTGACTTGTAAAACCAGCCTGCACCAAGGTAGAGTAATCCCCTTTGCTGGACAGCAGCAATACACAAACCACATAATTGGTCACTATATTGGCTGCACAGGGCCAGTTAGGAGCAGGCACCAACTTGGAAGCAAGTCAACCTGTGTCTGAACTAGCATATGAGGTCACAGGTGAATTAATGTAAGGCTAACTATGAGTACAAATTGGACACTTCCACCAAGTCCAATCACAAGGCCGTCTTCACACATATCTTCAATCTCGGAGGCAACAACCCAACCCACCCTGTACTGGTGGTCAGTCATGCCACATGCACACACAGTATGGCTATAGCCAACCCACTGCAGACAGGTTAAGGGAAAACATCATCTTCCCGTCCCCCCATCAGTATAGGTGGATATGCACAGCATCTGCACCCCTCCCCTCATCATCAGGGAGCAGGGCCATAATGCCTAATCAAAGGCAACAAATGTAAGTCTCCATGGGAGCTGATAACATCCTTGTCTGCATCCTACATGAACTCAGACATATACCCCCAACTCAATTACACACTGTATGCAAGCAAAGCCTGAGCACCATTGACATCCCCTCTGCATGGAAGATGGCCACTGTCATCCCTCTACACAAAGGTGAATGATGAATGGTGGATTATGAAATTTACTGGCCCTCACGGGGGGGGGGGGGGGGGTAACATGACACATCAGGACCAGGAGTGCAATGCAAGCTCCTACTGTGCTGATAGATGACAGGGGTATGATGTGGTCGTAAGTGGTGGCTAATGCTAGTCAGTGTTGATGTGCAGGTTATGTAAATAACACTGACCAATGTATGAGATCCTGTGATGTGTTTCCCTGTTTATGTCTTCCAGGTGAAATACAGTGTGCAAGGCAGCCAGCGTACACTGCAGCTGAAACTGTGGCTATCACCGAGATGATAATCGACCACCATGGGGTGATGTTTGGCTATAGCCAACAGAATCTGTGGGAGTGGACCATCCTGTAGGACGAGCTTGTCCACAGAGTAAACAACTTAGTCCACCATAGATGCACATACAATCAGGTCAGGCATCGGGTGACTGATCTGATGCATTATGCCCGGCAAAGGGCTGCTGCCATGGCCAGGGACTGTACTGCCACCAGGGGGGAGTCCTGCTATGCAGGCCCCACTTACACAAATGGAGGAGCTCCTTGACAACCTTGGGGCAGCTACCATATGCCAGCAAAGTCAATACACACAAGTCGTGGTGGTGGGAGGCACCCAGATAACAGGTGAGGAGCATCCGGGTAAGGCCCCAGTGCACATCAATTGGATACTGTAGCAGCCATACTGCCTTCCATAGTGTATCTATATGCATATGTCAGGTCAAACTGCATTTGTGTGTGGGGTTTTGTAATGTACACAAGTGCACATCTATGGTGAAGGATAGCAAATCATGTAGTATCAGAGCTTGTACAGTACATGTGCGGAAAAGTAGCATTCATCTTATACCAATGCCACATGTGAGTCTGCTGACAATACCTCTCTCCCACAACTACATAGTTACCTCTGGTCTGGATGTGGGACAGCAGCCTGAAGCTGGTGAGTATGGCATTGTACTGTTGTGGCTCACCAATACCCCAGGCATGTTAAGGTCATGCATTTTACCATATACACAATTGTTACTCTTAGGCCTATTGCGATATGTGCATGTTCACTTGTGGTGGGGTTAACTGCATTGCATCAAAGTGGTCATCACAGGGGCCTATTTGCAGGAGATGTAACATATCTGTAGCATACCTCACAACCTGTCAGTGCAAGAAATATGGACAAAGACTGACAAAATGGGGGGGACAAAGGGCCAAAACTAGGGACACATTTTAAAGGTAGTTATACAGTGCATATAAAAAGTGTACACACCCCTGTCAAAATGCCAGGTATGTGTGATATACAAAACTGAGACCACAAGAAAACATTTCACAACTCTTCGCACCTTTAATGTGACCTATAACCTGTACAATTCAATTGAAAAACAAACAATTCTGTTAGGGGAACAAGTATGAAAAATAAAAAAACGTACAATAAGCTAGGTGCTTAAGTGTGCACAGCCTAAAGCTAATACTTTGTTAATGCAGCTTCTGATTTAATTACAGAATTATGTCTCCTTGTGTACATACCTCCCATCAATTACAGGGACTGTTTGATTAACAACAAATAACAGTCAGCTGTCCTACTAGGCTTTTCCTGACATTTACTCAGCTGCCTGCTACAGCAACAGCCATGGTTTGCAGAGAACTTACAAAGCATCAAAGGGATCTCATTGTTGAAAGGTATAATCCCAGAGAAGGGTACAAAAACATTACCACAGCATTGCATATACCATGGAACATGGTGAAGACAGCCATCAAAAGATGGAGAAAATATGGGACAACAGTGACATTGCAAAGAAGTGGATGTCCCTCCAAATTTGATGAAAAGACAAAACCAAAACTGGTCAGGGAGGCTGCCAGGAGACCTACAGCAACACTAAAGGAGTTGCAGGAATCTCTGGAAAGTACTGGTTGTGTACTACAGGTGACAGCAATCTCCCATATTCTCCATATGTCTTGCCTATGAGGTAGGGTTTGAAGATGGAAGCCTTTTCTCACACAGAACATCCACACCTGGCTACATTCTGAAAAATAATACATCAAGTCTCCCAAAATCATATTGTAAACAGTGTTATGGTCTAGTGAGACCAAGGTAGAACTTTTTGGCCACAATTCCAAAAGGTTTGTTTGGTGCAATAACATCACTGCACATCACCAAAAGAACACCATCCCCACGGTGAAGCATGGTGATGGCAGTGTCCTGCTTTGGGGATGCTATTTATGAGCTGGAAATTGAGCTTTAGCCAATGTAGAGGGGATTTTGAACAGTTCCAAATACCAGTCCCTTTTGGTCCAAAATCTTCAGGTGTCTGCTAGATAGCTGGAGATGGAGATGAATTCACCTTTCCACACAACATTGACCCAAACCATACATCCAAATCAACAAAGGAATGGCTTCACCAGAAGACATTCAATGTTTTGGAATGGCCCCAGCCAGAGCCAACACCTACATCCAATAGCAAATCTGTGGGGTGACCTGAAGAGGGCTGTGCACAGGAGATGTTCTCACAATCTGATAGGGTTGAAGGGCTTTTGCAATGGAGAGTGTGCAAATATTGCCAAGTCAAGATGTGCCATGCTGATAGACTCCTTCCCAAGAGGACTGAATGCTGTAATGAAATCAAAAGGTGCTTTAACAAATTATTAGTTTAAGGATGTGCACACTCATGCAACTAGCCTATTGTACATATTTCATTTACTATATGTTACCCCTCACTGCTGTGTATGTTCTTCAATTGGATTGCATAGGTTATGGGTCACATTAAAGGTGGGAAAAGTTATGACATGATTTCTGTGGTCTCATGTTATATATCACAAAAATCTGGCATGTTAATAGGGGTGTGTACACATATATCCACTGTGAGCTTAGACAGTTGTTAGAGTAACCGGATTTGATTTAACATACATTTACTGCAGGTTTTGAAGTCTGAAACTCAAGTTATGTTATTAATTAGTGATGCCAATCCTCAGATTATCCCTGTAATGTGTCAGACAAACACAGGATTTATGAGCACCTGACAAAAAATATGAGCCACACATCTAGACATTCAGCAAAACTCTTTACAGTTGAGAGGTATGTTATGTAGGAGTTGCCACTGTGCTGTACAGGTAAACAGAGATAATATGTACATGGGTGCAATGCATGCTAGGTGAAGGCCCATCACCTACTAACACTACTCACGTATCCCAGATGTGTATATTAGTAGTAACATTAAGTGGAAAGGGCTGCACTACATGATGTTTAGGGCCTGTCCAGAATGTGTATGTTGTGGTCTGGCTGCGTGTCGTGAATGTCACCAGTTGGATATTGTGAGATCTGTTTAATGCCTTTGTGCTACCTCACCTGTATGTGTGTGTGTGTGTGTGTGTGTGTGTGTGTGTGTGTGTGTGTGTGTAGCAGAAAACCTCATAGTGGTCCCTCCCGCTCAGAATCTGATGTCAGTGTCTCTGCAGACTCTGTCAAAGATGGTGGTCCTACTGAGGCACATGTGGGGTTGTCTGGGGCTGAATCTGTGCCATTGGTTGGCATCACACAGTTGTCCACAATGTCCCCACACACAGTCACAATGCCCACACATACCCCAACCTCAGCAGCTACAGATAATGGACAGTTGTCTGGTAGTGGCATGGAACAGGCTAGTGTGGTAACTATGGCAACTGTGAGTGTGGACACTAGCCATAGCCAGAGTGTAGGCACAGTCACACACAGGTGGATGAGCAGGAGTGCTCAAAGGAGGACCACTGCCTCTCAAGCCGCTGTCAGAAGTGCCACAGCAGGTGTCACCAGATGCATGTTTCGGGCTGTCATGGATGCAAAGACATGTAGTGAATGCAACACCAGATAAATACTCAGGGTCTTGGATGCTGATCTTCCTGGCTTACATGGAGACATACATGAACTTGTTGAGAACACACGTCAAAATACTGAGGTCATGAATAGACGGTGGGGTGAGACCTTGGCAATCCTTGACCATGGAATGTCTGTGCTGGAGAGTGTGGCGGGAGATGGGCATCAGACAGGTGGATGTAGGTCAGCACCAACATCAGCTGAGGGTCTATGTGGCCATGCACCTGCACACTCCCCATAGTGGCAGTACCACCAGCACTACCGAAGAGCAGATGCTGTCCACACCACAATGGAGCAGGCCATGGGCATGTGGTCCTGGCTGGTCCCATCAGGGACACGAATCCAGCAGACAGCAGTCACCATCGGGGAGTAGTATTGCATCGGGCCTTGGGCCTGGTGGTGCCAGTGAGACCCTTGGCAGGACCACTTCACATGTCCATGGCTGGAGACAGTGAACTGTACACCCTGCCATGTACAGTCCACAGCTGTTCAACATATCCCTGTGTAGGGGAGCCACATGGTGTGACTGTGTCCATACAAACACACACACATCACCATCACAGCCAGGTCACCTCTAGATGGGCATACACACACACACACACACACACACACACACACACACACACACACACACACACACACACACACACTTGATAGTATTAAGATTACAACCCCCCCCCTACCTTTCCAGTCATTGCTACTACAGTTTTAGGCATTTATCACATGCACCTCAGAGCTTACAGGGTGAAGAGTGTCCCAAGATAATTTTGAGGTGAACAACATCACCAGGCCTTATAAAGTATGGCAATGGGTGATGTACTGGATGAAAATGGACCCAGAATACCTTAACCTACAGTTATCCATACTTACAAACACAATTACATTCATACACACATTTGCCAGGACTGAGATTAGCAGCCCTGCCTATCTTGCTAATCATTCTATACTCTTTCATAGTTCCTGCATGCGGTACGAGGCTTATTGGGCTTAAGAGTGTCAACAGATACATTTACAATTGATGAAGACAGCAGGCCTTATAAAGTGGACCTTGGGATGTGTACTGGGAGTACCATGGCCTAAAAATGTAAAACCCACCCCCACAATGGATATAGTCCTCTCTCAAACACATACACAGGATACAGCTCTTGCACACACACAGTTGCCAGGACTTGGATTACAACCCCTACCTATCTAGTTATTGCTAATACAGTGTTATGCATTTATCGCATGTTTCACGAAGCTTAGAGGGTGAAGAGTGTCCCACAGTTATTCTAAGGTGAGCAACATCACCAGCCCTTGTAAAGTATGGCAATGAGCAGTGTACTGGGAGAGTGAGGCCTCAAAATGTTACATCCTACAAATAGACACATTTACAAACACTTACACACACATTTGCCAGGACTCAGATTAGAACCCCTACCTATATAGGTATTGGTGCTATAGTGTTATGCAGTTACTGCACACACCACAGAGCTTATATGGTATAGAGTGTCCGAAGGTACTTATAAAGTGAATTAGATCACCACCTTTGTAAAGTATGGTGACGGGAGGTGTACTGGGTGAGAAGGGCCTCAAACTACTTTCACAAACATGTTTACGCACGTACAAATATTTTATACACATTAATGCACACACACACATTTTCCAGTACTGAGATCCATAGGTTCATAGGTATATAGGTGTGTACTAGGCAAATGGCCATGGAGCCTTTACAAGCCTAGCCCATAGGATTACCCTGGCATCGTGCCACCTGATGTGACTCCCCAGTGTGTCTATTCAGTATAGCCACTGGTGTTCTCCCCAGGGTGAGATTTCTATTCCCCATCCACTCATCCAGATTTCTCTTGCAGAGTGCCATTGAGGTGCTCTGCTTGACATGTATGTGAAGTCTACTCCATAGTGTGGCCAGTCTCTGGGTTATGAACCTGTCCCTCCAGCATGTTCTGTTGATTGTGGAAATGGGGTTGAGGTCTCTGGAGCATGTGGTGCAGACAGATTGGGTTTCCTTAGATGTAGCATGCCTAACAGAGCTGGGTCAGACATGGCTTTGTAAGTCAAGCAGAGGTTGCATCCAAGTAGCTAATATGAGACAGAGAATAGTTGGATTTATTGGAGTCTGTCCATATAGGACAAGTGTTTGAAGCCTAGGATCGTCTTTGTGAGGTACTTTTTCAGTCTCTCCAATTGTTGCAGGTGTCTAGTGAGGTACATGCCAAATAGGCCATTGTACTCAATGATTGGCTTAATGAGGGAAGAGAAGAGGGAGACAATGACCTCTTTCTTCCTGGATGCAACACCCTTAGTAATGAGGTGTACCACACAGAAGGACTTCCTCACCATAGTGGCACTGTGTTTGTCAACAGAGAGGTTGCTGTCAACCTGTGTTCCCAGTAATCTTATCACAACATTTGTGTTCAGTGAACTACCATCACTGTGTTACTTCATGGGAACCAGGTTGTTCCCAAAGGGGATGGCAACACATTTTCTGGCATTGAGCTTAAGTCCAGGGTTCTGACAACAGTCGTAGGTCTCAGTGAGGCCTTTCTGCAGGATGTCAACATCACTTGGGGAGGTAATACTAGCACCCACCTTGCAGTTGTCTGCAAACATTGTCAGCCAGAGTCCCTTTGTGTTGGGCTGGACTTCAGAGACGTAGATACTGAACACAAGAAGACCCAGGACCAGACCCTGTGGCACTCCACTCATGACCGGTCGGTAGCCTGACATGGGGTCCACTGCTTTCACACTGTGGGTTCTATCTGTGAGCCTGTTTGCAACCCATTTAGTGATATAGGGGTTGATGCCTAGCTGAGTGTGTTTGTCTATGATTCCTGAGTGTGGATTGGTTTTAAAGGATTAGAAGCCTTGCCTATCTTGTTATTTATTCCATACCATTACATAGTTATTTCATGTGGCACAGAGGTTATAGGGCTGCAGAGTGTCTACAGCTACCTCTACAGTGGATGACATCAGTGGGCCTTGTAAAGTGCACATTGGGACATGTAGTGGGTGGACCACAACAAAAAATTGCAAAACCCACACCCCCAATGGATAGGGTTACCAACCAAACCTACAACCACAGTATACTGTTCACACACACACAAACACACACTTGCCAGGACTACCTACCTAGTTATTGCTTCTACAGTGTTATGCATTTATTGCATGTGCCACGGAGCTTACAGGGAGAAGGGTGCCCCATGGTACTTCTAAGGCGAGGAACATCACCGGCCCTTGTAAAGTATGGCAATGAGTGATGTACTTGTTGAGAAAGGCCATAAAATACTAATACTTTAACCAATACTTATACACACTTACAAATACAAATACACTCACACACACATTTGCCAGGACTGATATTATAAACCCTACCTATCTAGTTATTTGTACTATAGTGTTATGCAGTTATCGCATGTGCCACAGAGCTTATATGGGTGACTGCTGACCAAATGTATGTCTAAGATGACTAACATCAGCAGGACTGCTAAAGTAGGGCAATGGGAAGTATACTGGGTGTGAATGGGCTCAAAATCTTTAACATACAAACACTTTTACATTTGCCAGGACTGATATAAGAACCCCCTACCAAACTAGTTATTTGTACTATAGTGTTACACAGTTATCAGATGGTCCACAGAGCTTAGAAGGCTGAGGGTTGCCCAAAGGAACTTCTAAGGTGACTGACATCAGCAGGACTGCTGAAGTAGGACAATGGGAAGTGTACTGGGTATGAATGGGCTCAAAATACTTAACCTACAAACACACGCACACACACACACACACACACACACACACACACACACACACACACACACACACACACACACACACACACACTTTTACATTTGCCAGGGCTGAGATGAGAACCATTACCTAACTAGTTACTTGTACTATAGTATTACACAGTTATCACACATGCCACAGAGCTTATCAGGCTGCAGGCTGCTCAAAGGTACTTCTAAGGTGACTGACATCAGCAGGACTGCTAAAGTAGGGCAATGGAAAATGTACTGGGTGTGAATGGGCTCAAAATCTTTAACCTACAAACACACAGACAAACGCACTTTTATATTTTCCGTGACTGAGATTAAAACCCCTATCTAACCAGTTATTTACACTATAGTGCTGTGCAGTTATTGCACATGCCACATATTATAGAGCTGAGGGCTGCCCAAATGTACTTCTAAGGTGTCTGACATCAGCAGGACTGCTAAAGTAGGGCAATGGGAAGTATACCGGGTGTGAATGGGCTCAAAATCTTTCATCTACAAACACAAACACACTTTGACATTTGTCATGACTGAGATTAGAACCCCTACGTAACTAGTTATTTGTACTATAGTATTACACTGTTATTGCACATGCCACAGAGCTTATAGGGATGAGGGCTGCCCAAAGGTACTTCTAAAGTGACTGACATCAGCAGGACTGCTAAAGTAGGGCAATGGGAAGTGAACTGGGTGTGAATGGGCTCAAAATCTTTAATCTCCAAACACACACATGCACACACTTTTACATTTGCCAGGACGGAGATTAGAACCCCTACCTAACTAGTTATTTGTATTATAGTGTTATACAGTTATCACATGAGCCACAGAGCTTACAGGGCTGAAGGCTGCCCAAAGGTACAGCACTTCTAAAGTGACTGACATCAACAAGACTGCTAAAGTAGGACAATGGGAAGTATACCAGGTGGGAAAGGACTAAAACACTTCTTCCTACACACACTGCATAGGAAAGGAATAAAACACTTATTCTTACACAACCCTTACCCACATTTACACTTACATACACCAAGACTGTGAGTAGAACCCCTACCTATCTAGTTATTTGCATTATAGTGTTACGCAGTTATGACACATGCTATAGAGCTTACCAGACTGAAGCCATTCCAAAGGTACATCTAAGGTGAGTGACATCATCAGATGTTGTAAAGTAGGACAATGGGAAGTGTACTGCATGGGTAAGGCATATACTTAGACCTACAGACACACATACACACACACACACACACACACACACACACACACACACACACACACAAAGGTAGGTGATGTGATATTACAACCCCCACCTCAGTACCATTAGACAATGATTCTCATCTTCATGCTGGCATGTGCCAGTGGTTACATCTGGTATGCAAATGTCTGCAGCAGGACATCATTCTCTGTCATTCAGGGTATCCCTGTGCATGACTCCCTCTGTGTGTGCGTGTGTGTGTGTGTGTGTGTGTGTGTGTGTGTGTGTGTGTGTGTGTGTGTGTGTGTGTGTCTGTACATCTCACTCTATCACTGTCTGTCTCTCTCTTCCCCATGTCTATGTGTGTGTATGCTTGACATATTGTAATATGTTGCCCATATATATGTGTGAGTATCACATGCAACAGATGCAGTTATAACACATATGGGCCACCTACAGCTGGCTGTGGCTAATCCTGTCTGATGGGTGTGTGTGGAGACAGGTGCACATAGCAATGTGTATGCAAAGACACCTGCACAATACAGGTATGTATAGTCCATTGTGGCTTCAGACATGGGCTTTATTTCTCTTTATTTCTCTAAGTGTAGGTGCATGCCCAGTATGACCTTCTATAGTAAGTGTGGGAATTCATTCCAGGAAGAGTTGTGACTCCAGTCTGGTGTGTTGTGCGCTACAGCTATACCTTGTAACCTGTTTGTGCAAGATATCTGGAGATAGGCTGCCAATATGGGGAAACAATGGCCCAAACATAGGGGGATACTGTAACTATAGCTCTTATTAATGTATGTGTTGCTTGAGTTACAGGGTTTGTTTTAGCGGACATTTTGTTGGACTTATGTAATGTTTGACACTGTAATGTATTGTGTCATTACCTACTGACAGATATCATCAGATCATCACAGTTATTTACTAGAGAAATATGAGATGGATGATGCACAGGCCAATATTATGAGGCAAAGGCTAGACCTTCTTGCACAATCTGGCCAGTTGTGAGGTGTGGCTACAGGCGATTGACTGATGAAGCTGTGTAAAAGGTCCAGTACCTTAGTGATACACTGGATATCTCCTGTTTGTGTGGTATTCTTCTTACCTGAAAGGTCATATCCTAGCATGGCCATACCTCTCAACTGTACAAATTCTCACAGATTATCCAGATGCATGCCTCATATATCTGATTGGTTTCCTTTAACATTGTGGTTTTCTAGCACATTTGTTGCAAATCACTCAGAGTTGCAGTCAGGGAATAATAACCAAACATTTGAATTTCAGACTTCACACCCTTCATGACATCCATGTTACAACACACACCCCTCTGTTATTCTATCACCTTTCTAACATAATGAGAGCATTATTTCAAAATTGTTCCTATAGCTGGGCCATTATCCCACCATTATGTTTGGCTTTGTCCAGATTTCTTGCTCTACGAGGTTGAGAGGTATGTTACTAGCATTTAGCAGCATGGCCTTTCATTTGCATTTTGTTGACTGGGTTATGTTGGTAGTATGGACCCCATGACATTCCCTATAACAGCATTATGGGTGAGGCATGGGCCTTTGCCAGAGGCCTGTAGGGCATGTGAGACTACTGCAGGCCAGCTGTAGCAAGGCAGTGCGTTCTGTCACTCATATATTCCCAGGCTGCCAGGCAGTGGATCCCCCTGGGGTAACAATGGTAAGTGAATCAGGTGTTACTGACAATCACTTTCTGTTCGTACTGATCCATCAATCTGGGTGACAGCAGGATGCTGCTTATGGCTAGGGACATACTTGCATGGAAGACATATTCAGCACATTGCATTATGTCTGTCTTTTTTTCTATAGTCCGTAATGTACTTCTGACATCATTCACACTGCCATGGACCAGGCTAGTGTGATACCTGCACCTGTTGTGGGGTGACTTGAGTGCATGTGTGATAAGGCAGATTATGGTACCTGCCAAACAAGTAATCATGACTTTCTCCTTAACCTGCCTGGTGTATGGCACATCTGTGTGTCTCACAGTGGAGTCTTCTATGAGTAATACGTTGTGTGTATGGTAAGGCCTTAGTGTTTGCAGGACCCTGGTGTGTGGAGTATGAGTGGTTTGTGGTGTGTAGGTTTGGGAAGTTCTCATGTGTTTTTGCCTCTGAGGTGTCCTTTACTTGAGGTTTGATTTGTTGTGGACCTTCACTTATGTGGGTGTATACTGTGTATTTGCAGGTGATGCTTACTGACTCCATACACTGCAGGGCACCTAATTTACTGCAAAATGTGATCTGGTGTGCACATTCTCCATTTGTCTGGCCAGTGTTTCCCCTCCCACTTCTGTGTGTCTCTTTATCCTTCTGTAGTCCAGTCACAGGCTTTTGTAATTGTGTTGTGAGCATGGTAAATGCCATAACATCACACACAAGGTTATGGACTATGCACACCTCTGAGCATACCTATTTGGCAGGTTGTCGATCATTGCACCACTATATCTGCTGGGATCCTCAGACAGTTTGTGTTACTATGTTATTATGTGGCTACATGCTGGCCTAGCTGTCAAACTGTCACTAATCTGACATATGGACAGGCCCACATATGACAGTCAGATGAAGGCCAACACATGGGGACAGGGTGTTGATACTGTTCTGCCATACATAGACAGTTGGGTGACCAGTTTGTTACTTGCTTGATTTCTGTTATGGGTGTGACATCTACTTCTTAACTGTCTGTCACTGGTGTTTTGACATGACCTTTTCTTATTTTGCAAATACTTTGCAGGTGAATGTAATGTTAGGACAAGCAGAACAGATATACAAGGCATACTTGTGCTCCTTCTGTGATAACCTGCCATTCCAGGAGTATGGCTGTTGGCCAGTGACATGTTGTCAGTGCTGACACAGTAAAGTGGCAGCCTTTTATGACCTGCCAGTACACTGACCTTCAGGTACCTGCTGTGTTACAAGGCACCATACCTGTCTACATATGAGAGCCAGACATCTGGACAAAGCCATACGTAATTAGGTGACAAAGGCCTAAATATATTGACCATTTTAACTACTGGCCTTACAAACCTGGAAGGGTGATACAATAACAGATTTTGTATTAGCATGTGTTTTTTATAGGGTATGAAGTCTGAGACACTGCAATCCATCATTATTTTCTTACTTTAGACTTTCGTGGTTTTCCAGTGATTTGCCACACAACCATTGTTTCATGATAAAGACACAACAAATATGTTGCAAACCTCTGTACATTATGCAAAAGGTCTGTACAGTTGAGAGGTATGGTAGGTACTGTGTGGGTTACTCCCACCTGTGTACTGTTCATATGTGTGGCCCCCTGTCCATGACCTGTCCAGCTTACCGACAGTAATGGAAATTGACATCTGGACAGTGTGTACAACTCCCACTGTAGGTATAGCTGACATGCAAAATAGTTGGCACTGTGATTCTTGGAACATGACCATGTCTACCACAGTACTGTACCTAGGCCACTAACACACAACAGTTGGCCACATCCTGACAGTATTTCCCACACATATACATAGACCTTTGACCCCTGCATATTGTGGACATGCAACCAGTTATCCTGTTGATTGGGACAGCCCTGGCAATGTGTGCTCTGCTGTTATTACCTTACACACTTACATGTTACTGCATTTCTATGGGAATATGGGTATGGTGGGGGGGAATCACACTTGTGAACGGTACACATTTGCACATACTGTGCTCATATTGGCTTTACATTTTAGTTCCATTTAGCATAATATTGTACCCTGTCTTGGAGAACAGAGGCATATCACTACAGACCACAGGTTAGATTGCAATGGCATACATTTGAGTTTCAGACTTCTTACCCTTCAGAGCCTTACTGCAACTACAAGGCCTGCTGTGATATCATGGTGTAAGTCTGTAGGGGGGTATTCCATCATTGATGCCATTTGTGGGCCTTTGCCAGACATTCCTTTAAGGTTTTCTACAGCTGACTTGCTGGGTGAGTCTGATGGGTGAGTATGTGATCCCCACATTGACATCCATGCATGTAACCTATGACTCATCCCTTAGTTGCCACCCCCCATATACTGCAGTGGGATTTGTCACCTTGAATAATACTGCATAGTATGGGGAAGCCAGTATTGGGCAGACATTTCCTGGTGTCCAACATAGGTGTCAGTTGTCTGCTGCTACCCTAGTAGGCCACCCCATTCCCTTGCATGCATGCAGCAATACCATAGATATGCTACCAGAACATACTACTCCATTCATTTATTGTTTAGAAGACTGACTTACCTTGTGCCTGCGGCAGTTGTGGGGATGGTGGGTGAGGGCTGACTGTCAGATGCACATAGTACACTGCCTATACAGGGTAAGCTACAGGTAGTGTGATGTGTTTTGTATCTATTTTACTGTGTGTGTGAGTTGGAGAGAGGTATCAGTCCCTGGGTCCATACAGTGTCAGTGTGGGTGTATGCGTTGCCTCTTTGCCAAGGCCTGGGCATACTGGGCACACCTCCATCTGCTTACAGTAGCAGGCTCAGGGAGGGGTCCTCCTTCAAGTCCCTCTGTGCCTGTGGGGACCATGGCAATAATGAGGGGCTATGTGGCCCTTCCCCATGCTGCTCTTGCTGCAGCTGTTTCCACAAGATCATACTGTGTAGCATAACACATACTATGAACATGTGTGCACATGTGGCTGGAGAGTACTGCAAAGCTCCACCAGATATGTGAAGGCAGCAGAACCATTACTTGAGCATCCTGTTTGTGTGCTTCTGATGGGTGTCATCATCCATGGCTCCAGTGCATAGCCAGCATCCTCCATCAGATGGCCATACGGGATGTCCCCACTGGCAAATGCCTACTACAGCTGTGACAAATGCTAGATGTGGGAGTACTGATAGCTTCCAGGGCTGCCAGCACACACATTCATGATAATGGCCTGGGCATTGCACACAACCTGGCAGTTGATGGAGGGGAAGCCCTTTCCATTTATGTAGACCCTACCCTGTTCACTGGGTGGTGCTTTGATGTGAATATGCGTGCAGTCTATTGCACCCAGTACTTCCAGGTACTCTGCTACATGGTGGAAGAGATGCAAATTGCTGGTCCTCTCCTCATGAGTGTGGGGGAAGTATATGTGCTCACCAGCATGTGGTAGCATGGCATCCAGGAACTAGTGGAATACCCTGGATGCAGATGCCTGTGAGACCCCCATGATGTCCCCAGTAGGTCTTTGGAAAGTACCTGTAGCTAGTATCCTTAAGGCTACACATACCTTGGTATCCACTGGGATGGGTTCCCCCTCTGTTGGCTCTGGGTCTGAGTTGAGGCCTGCACAGCTCGATGATTTGCTGAAGAATGTCTCTGTCCACCCTGTAGAGCTCTGCTATCTCCAGATCATGTAGCCCCTGGTAGGTTACCCTGGGTTTGAACACTCTTCTCCTCTCCTCAGTCCGGGGAGGTTGTCAGCATTATCTTCCTCACCACCCTCAGCCTCTAGCACATACTGATAGATCAAAGCAATGGCAGCCCCTAAAATATTTTTGGTTAAAATTCCCCTGCATGTGTACACCAATGGTGCAAGGTTTGTGGGAAGACCAGACTGAAAGGTGTTTGCACAGTTCATACTGTTGTACTGCAGAAGCTGCCTGTATGAATGGCTGGCTATGATACATTCCACCTGCTTGCTATTTTATTTGTACTTGATTGCTTTTATTCTGCTATTTGCCTTTTTTTCCTTTTATCCCTTCCCATTTCCACCCTTTTTAAGCCCCGAGGTGCGCCGTGCAAACCCGGTGCTCAAATGTAAACAGTCTTGCTATTTCCAGGCTTTTTTGTTTGTTTGTTTTAGACCCGGTGCGCACCACGCAAAACAATTTAGCTAAGGATAACAATAAGAAATGGCCTTCCCCTGGACAAGAACACACTTTTCATTTCATGGAATAAGTCAATACAGCCTCAGACACACCTCTTTGCTTAGCTGTGTTTAGCTAAGCTCAAATGGGAACCGTGGAGCTCCAATGTGCTTACACCAAGCATGACATACCGCCCCCTTTTATGTCAGCTGCTTCTCCTGCTTAGACCACTGCCTTATAGCTCCTACATGGTTAGGTGCAGTTTGCCACTTGTCTTTTTTTTTGTAATTCAGAAAATGTCCCTCATTAGCATATCCCACTGCCTTAGTCCCTAGTTGCAGCACTAGACCACAGCCTTTCCCCTTAGCAACCACTATTCCCTGCTATTGGTTTGATTCTGCATGCCATAGAATATAATGGCAAAATGCAGATTTCATTTAAAATTGCCTTTTCACATTTTTTTTTTATTTTCCACTCTATGCTTAAACGTCCAAGATTGGCCAAAAAAAAATAAAACTTTTATTTTTATAATTTTGCAACACTTTTCTGTGCCAATGGCCATATATTTGGCCATTGGCATGCCTAAGGATTATAATACATGCTTTACTTTGAGCTGTCATGCCTCCGTTTTGATTTTTGCAGAAATGTATTCGGCTAGTAGCCAAATACATTTCTGCATGCTGCACTATTCTGACACAGATGCCTGCCTGCTTACTGGATCAGTAATTGACCTCATTTGCATGGTTTTCAACAGCATATAAGATCATTAGTATAATCCTGTCATGCCCATGGCAGAATAGTGTTAGCAGGCTTGTGTACATCCCCAGGCTTGTTTACTGGATTTCTCGGCAGCCATATTCCATGCAGAAACAGCTACACTATTCCTGCATGGAAAAAAAACTTTCTTAATCCTGCAGCATACCTTATTATAGGTTCGTACTAAGCTAACTGCCCTTGTGAGCCAATTATCCCTGGTGAGACTCAACCTATGTACCTTGTGTTTGTAAGGCAAACACCTTAACCATTAGGCCACCCTTCCAACCCTTTAACAGTTAATGTATGTTAACATTTGATATTATCTCTCTCTCACTCTCTTTGCCCTTGAAGAGCAACAACCCCCATCAGCTTTTTAATGTTTGTAATACTCATTCACAGCAGGAATTTTTCTTTAACTTCAGAACTCTCACTCTCAGTAGAGACTTGTTTTCCACTTCAGAATTGACCACCATAGGCAGTATCTCTGCTTGTACTCAGTTCTGCCTTCTTTCTTTGCGCAAAACTTTATGGAGACTTCAGTTAATCCCCCTTCAGTGCAGAGGGACTTCACTTCCTTAAGATGCAGTAGTCCTGATAAAGCACTCGCGACAGCTTCATCCATCCATCCATCCATCCATCCATCCATCTATCCATCCATCCATCCATCCATCCATCCATCCATCCATCCATCCATCCATCCATCCATCCATCCATCCATCCATCCATCCACAACCACTTTTCTCATTTTGGCATATGGGTTCAGGGTGTCACTTCAACATTTACAATTATCAAAAGTCAAAGTTTATAACACAGGGTGGCTAGCCTTGCCACAGTTGTTCTTCTATATCACACACTCGTATGCACACTCACACCTGTGGCCAGTTCAGAGTGTCCTATCCACCTACTGCATGTCTCTGGAATGCCCAGCATCTGCTAACTCTGAAAAATGTCTATCGAAAAATCAAAGTTAGTTCCAAGGTGATTTTTCGATAGACTTTTTTCAGAGGTAATATTTTTATAAATATTTTAGCTACATTTGTTTTTTAACTTTACTCTAGTGTTTCAATTTTAAGTTTATGACTATCCCTTTACGGTCTTAGCCTACTGTACCAATTAATTTATTAAAGGATGTTAATCAGGATTGTTATACAACCTAAAGGACTATTGCTCTGATGAAGTCTTGATAGGAAGATGAAAATGCTGTGTTTTGTATGTGAAGCATTCAGCTAATTTGCTTATGCTGTACGGATTTCATTAAAGCGTTTTTCATGTAGTCTCCTCTTCCTTGCTTTGCCTTAGCACACTATTTTTGGTGTTTCTTAGTCTTGGAAGTGTGCATAGCTACTTTTCCTGGTTTTAACATTCATATTTCCTCTATATCTGGTCAACAGCAGCACTCATCTCCATAAGTTCATAGGTTCATAGGTTGGTACTAGGCTATCGGCCCTAGGGCCTATACAAGCCTAGCCATAACAATTCCCTGGATATTTATTCCCACAATATTTACTTCCCTGGACCCCTGTCTAGCAGGGTGACTAACATGATCCCTGGGGTGAATTTCCTCCCATCCAATCATCAAGGCTCCTTTTGAAGAGGGCCAAGGAGGCGATCTGCTTGACATGTATGGGCAGTCTATTCCAGGGTATGGGGAGTCTCTGGGTCAGGAACCTATCCTTCCAGACTTGTTTTGTTCATTGTGATGACAAGGTTTAGAGGACCTAAGGTGTGTGGCTCTAAGGGATTGGGATTTCTTTAAGTGGAGCATGTCCAACAGCTCAGGGTTTGACATGGCCTTGTATGTTAAACAGAGATCGCCTCTGAGTAGGCAATATGCCACAGAGTATAGCTGGAGTTTTTTTAGACAGTCAGCATATGGCATCTGCTTTAGGCCTGTGATTCTTTTAGTGAGGTATTTCTGCTGCCTTTCCAGCTATTGCAGATGTCTTGTGAGGTACATACAAAACGGGGCGTTATATTCTATAATGGGTCTAATGAGGGATAAGTACAGTGGGGCAATGACCTCCTTTTTCCTGGATGAAAAGCCCTTAGTGATGAGGTGTGCCACATAGAAGGATTTCCTGACTGTTGTGGTGATGTGGTTATCAAAGGTGAGACCACTATCCACCTGTGTCCCTAAGTCTCTCATCACACTTTCAGTGTTTAGTGTACTGCCGCCTATGTGGTAATTCATGGGTACATGGTTTTTCCCAAAGGTGATAATAGCTATATATTTCTTGGCATTAAGCTTGAGCCCATGGCTCTGGCACCAAGCATCTGGTTCTGTAAGGCCCTTTTGTAGAATATCCGCATCATTTGGGGATTCAATAATGGCTCCCAGTTTGCAGTCATCTGCGAACTTTGTTAGCCAGAGTCCCTTAGTGTTGGCCTGTACTTCAGAGAAGTAGATGCCAAACAAGAGTGGTCCCAGAACTGAACCCTGAGGTACTCCACTTGTCACTTGTCTGGAAGTGGATTGGAGTCGGCTACTTTTACAGTCTGGGTTCTGTCAGTAAGCCAGTTGGCAACCCATCGAGTGATGTAGGGATTTATGCCCAGCTTAGTAAGTTTATCTATGATTCCAGGGTGGGGGATGGTGTCAAAGGCCTTGGCGAGGTCCAGAAAGGCTGTGTGGACTGCCTTACCCTTGTCCACAGCTCTGAAGAATGATTCAAAGAAGTCAATCAGGTTTAGGAGACAAGATCGGCCCTTCACAAACCCAAAATGGGTGGGGTCCAGTGTTTGAAGGTTGCCAATGTCTTTGTTTATAAGTTCCATGATAATGCATTCCAGGCCCCTGCAGATCAGTCTCGTCAGACTGATGGGACGGTAGTTCCCAGGATCCAAGGTGGATCCCCCCTTGTGGAGTGGGATAACTGTAGCTGTGCACCACTCAGTGGGCATGAAGCCTGAGGTGAGGCTATGATTAAACATGGCACTTAGGTGAGGTGCCAGTTAATTTTGTAGTTCATGTAGTACACAGCCCAAGATGTCATCTGGTCCCATGGATGCTGTATTCTTAGCTTTGGAGAGTGCAGTTTCTACCTGTGTGGCTGTGATTATCAGAATTTGGAAATCTTTTGGTATTGAGATAGGCTCTTTAGGGGGTGAGAGGGGGGTGAAGTTGGCACTAAATCGATCTGCCAGGATATTGTCAATATCCTTGGGATCAGTATATTTAATTCCATTCTGTTGTAGCTCAGAGCAGATCTGAGCATTCCCATTTAGATTCTTGATATAACTATAGAATGCCTTGTTATTGTCTTTGGAATCTTTGGCAATTTTATTTTCATAACTAGGTTTTAAGGATTTTATGAGGGATCTCAGCTTCTTACTGAGACTGGTAAGAGAGTTTTTTGCATCCTGGGATTTTCCTTTTTTCTGCAACAGTTTCTTCCTTCTGTTGTATAGTTTGTTTATGGCAGGGCACCACAAGATTGGCTTCCTTTTTATGGAGGAGAGCATATTGATTCTATTTGGGATGGCACGATTCATGCACGAGTGGATGTACTCATACATTGTCTTAGTGTGGGATTCAGCAGTTGAACTTTCAGATCCCGTCTGCATGGGTGTCATGAAGTTTGTCACTTCTGACTTGAGTAGCATGAAATTGGCTTTGGAGAAGTTTTTTTATGGAGGTTTCCTTACTGGGGGGTGGGGGTGTGATATGGATGTCAAGGGTTATTTGCTTATGGTCAGACCTGACCAATGAGGGTGTGACCACTGGTGTGGAGCATCTATCTCCCATGTTAGTAATGACCTGGTCTAGGATATTGGAGCCCCTGGTGGGACAATGGATTAGTTGATCCAGGGCGTTGGAATTTAGGAATTCCAAGAACCGCTAGGAAAAGGTGTTGGTACCCGAGTATTTTTTCCAGTTAATGGCAGGGTAGTTGAAATAACCCAGTATTAGGGTGTTTAGTTGTATCTTAATATTTTCCAGTATGTTTAGAAAGGTGTAGTGAGAATCTTGGGGCATGGTGGGGGATCTGTAGCAAGCTACAAATTGGATTGCAGTCTTACCTAGTGTTAGTTGCACCTGGAGAATTTCAGATGCATTGTGTTGGGCAACTAGCCGGGAGGTGTGAATATCTTTGGTGAATATGGACGCTCCTCCACCTTTAGTGTTTAGCTCTTGGTTTGGTGGCCAAAATGTGTGGTAAGAGTTGTAGCCTGGTATTGCAGGGGTGCTCTCTGGAGCCTTGAACCAGGTCTCAATTACTGCACAGATATCAATGTTCTCCATTTTTAGGAGTGCCTCGAGAGTGTGCATTTTGAGGTTTTAGACTTCTAGCATTGAGTAGCATTACCTTCAGATTTTGCATGCTTGTATCTGTTACGGTGGTGGTTTTGTCCTTTGAACCTTGCTTAAAAAAGGCACGATAGTGGTGGCAGGAGCTTTAGCCAGTAACCTGAATCCCAAGGGTGACAGGTGCAGACCATCTCTGGCAAAGCATTGTGGTTTGTTGATCATGTCCACCCAGGCAGACAAATACTGGATCTCCTTTGAATGACACCAGAAGCTTAGCCAATCGTTGAAGTCAATCATTTTGTCCTTATACTGTGGTATCATTCTGGGTGAAGGCAGGATGCTACTCAGGGCTAGGGTCATACCTGCCTGGGCCACATGATCCGAGAGCTCTTCCATGTCTCTTTTCATGTAGTCCAGGGAGGTAAGTCTCAAGTCATTCACTCCAACATGGACAATGACAGAGAGAGATATGGAAATCAGGCCCATCATCAGAAGTAAGTTGAAGATGAATAAAATACTAACTATAACAGTCAGCAAAAATGTACATAAAAAGTTAAAAAAAATACTTCAGGTGAAGGTTTTGCTAGAACTTTCCATAAATATTTCAATACATTGTTGAGGTGGGGGCATTGATGGCCAACATCCAAAAGATGGACACCTGAAACTTAGATCCCATGGATCTGGGTATAAGTTTTAATAAAAATGGATTTTTCTCCCTACTGTGACAAGGATATGGCTACAAGTAAAACCACACTTCCTGACAGTGACTCACTTTTAGAACAATTTAAAAAGGTACCAGAGGCCTTTTATCTGATTTGAGAGGATGTGTCAGCAGGAAGAAATGGATTACCTGGACGTAGAGCTAAGCACACTCAAGCAGGCAGTATTTGTAAGCAACTATCACAACCTCAAACAAGAAAATAGAAGGACTGAAAAGTCATGCTGGGAAAGTAGATATGAAACTGGATGGTATGGAGAATTACATCAGGCATATTAGTGCATGTGTGAAGGGAGTTCCTGAAGCTCTCTTAGATAAGGATCTATGTTCTTACAATGACTACATATGCGAGTCGGATCCACTTACCAAGTAAGCTAAACCCACCAATCAAAAGGTCACACAGAATTTGTCTAAGTAAAAAGGCTATCTTAACCCCAAAGCACATGCTTGTGGCTCTGCAATCAACAAATAAGAGAGACTAGCTGGCACAAAGCATTCACAAAAACAATGGCATTTAGTAGTGTAAGCACGTTTTATTCTTTGTGGCAGATTATTCTCAAAATAGTTATTCTTAGCAGAAAGAGCATAGCTATTTAGAGAAGCATTAGCTGATCTGGATTGCAAGACGATTATTTTATAAGCACTACTTTTAGAACTGAAAAGGGGGGGGGGGCAAGACTATAATTCATAATGCTAATGAAGCCCGGGAATTTTAGACAGTGTCAGATCTCAATTACAAAATTTGGAAGATGAAAGTGAAGCAGATGGACACATAAGGAGACGGAGTGAGAACACACACAAGACAAGGCACATGCTCCATTTGTTACCTACCAAGTCCACTACTCCTCTAAACATCCCATGGGCAAAACTCTTGATTTCTCCCCTCACATTGATGTGCCTCTAAGTGGAGCCTACTAAGCATCAACTGTCTCCAAGACCTGCTGCCTCATCCTGTAATCCACAAAATACCCCAGCAAGAATGGAGGTAGTACAGGGAAAGCAGTCTACCTTCAATAAAAAAGAGGCCTATCAGCGATAAAATAGTAGCATTGTGAAAAGCAGACAGATGTATATTCAATGGCATAAGCATGTGTCCAGACACAGAATAATGCTTGCCTTTAGTACCTCTCAGAAGAAGTTGAGTGCCTCCAGTACAAAGACTAGTCAGAAATTTTCTTGGGGTCATCCGACTCTGCCAAAAAACATTGCTTGACCATGCAAAACTCAAGTGTGCTACATTGAAGTGTAGCTGATTATTGATACAGTGCTAGTGTTGTTTATACTTAATTCATAAGGGCAACATTTTTCTTTACAGGTGTTACCAATTGATATCAATTATATTTACATTTTTCCTGACTCTAAATTTATGAAGTTTCTAATTTATTTCTTCCTTACAGCTGAAGTGAAGAGATACATCCACTAATATGGAGCATACATCTTAACTGTTCAGATTTTTGCAGAATGTCCAGATTCATGCCATATATTTTTGGTCTGCTTCTCATAAAATTTGTGCTTTTCTAGCAAACCCTTGAGGATTGAAGTCACTAAATAATGACATACATTTGAGTTTCAGATTTCATACCCTTCAGAAAATGCATGCTAACACATATCATGTTATTCTAGAAACTTTTCTAAGAGCAATATTTACAATTTGTCCCCATTTTTGGGCATTTGTCCTCCATTATTTTAGGCTTTATCCATGTATCTTGCACTTAGAGTTTGAGAGCTATGATATGGGGATAACTTCACTCTAATGTTATTTCGGTGATCCTGCCTTTTCTTTGTTTTTAGTCCAGTTTCTAGGCACTGTTCCCTGTTATTCTTGTTTTAATACTATTCTATGTAATACTGGGTTTACTATCAAATAACTGACATTTAAAAGGATGACCGTTCATATGCCTGACACTTTTAATCCACCTAATGAATATTAAGTAGGTCATATAATCAGCACAGAAATATTGACGCTGCAGTGTCAATGTTAATGTCGAATTGGACATGATAGTGATCCTGTGACCCCCTAGAGACTTGAACAATTAGTGCAAACCAGATTAATACATTTTAAATGCAGTATTGGATTTTGTATTATGCATGCCACACTTAATTTGTTTGTGCAATGAATCAAAAACGCCCGATAGTGACAACATAATGCCAAAGTGATATAAAAATTTAAATGTATTCAAAAGTACAACAATACTCAAACAAGTGTTGAGTAGTAGAAGGTAGAAGTAGCATAATATGCCAAGTGTTGAGTAGTAGAAGGTAGAAGTAGCATAATGCACCAAGTGTTGAGTAGTAGAAGGTAGAAGTAGCATAATGTGCCAAGTGTTGAGCAGTAGAAGGTAGAAGTAGCATAATGTGCCAATCATTGAGTAGTAGAAGGTAGAAGTAGCATATTGTGCCAAGTGTTGAGTAGTAGAAGGTAGAAGTAGCATAACAAGTGTTGACTAGTAGAAGGTAGAAGTAGCATAATGTGCCAAGTGTTGAGTAGTAGAAGGTAGAAGTAGCATAATGTGCCAAGTGTTGAGTAGTAGAAGGTAGAAGTACATAATGTGCCAAGTGTTGAGTAGTAGAAGGTAGAAGTAGCATAATGTGCCAAGTGTTGAGTAGTAGAATGTAGAAGTAGCATAATGTGCCAAGTGTTGAGTAGTAGAATGTAGAAGTAGCATAATGTGCCAAGTGTTGAGTAGTAGACGGTAGAAGTAGCATAATGTGCCAAGTGTTGAGTAGTAGAAGGTTGAAGTAGCATATTGTGCCAAGTGTTGAGTAGTAGAAGGTAGAAGTAGCATAATGTGCCAAGTGTTGAGTAGTAGAAGGTATAAGTAGCATAATGTGCCAAGTGTTGAGTAGTAGAAGGTAGAAGTAGCATAATGTGCCAAGTGTTGAGTAGTAGAAGGTAGAAGTAGCATAATGTGCCAAGTGTTGAGTAGTAGAAGGTAGAAGTAGCATAATGTGCCAAGTGTTGAGTAGTAGAAGGCAGAAGTAGCATAACATGCCAAGTGTTGAGTAGTAGAATGTAGAAGTAGCATAACGTGCCAAGTGTTGAGTAGTAGAAGGTAGAAGTAGCATAACGTGCCAAGTGCTGAGTAGTAGAAGGTAGAAGTAACATAATGTGCCAAGTGTTAGTAAAAGGTAGAAGTAGCATAATGTGCCAAGTGTTGAGTAGTAGAAGGTAGAAGTAGCATAATGTGCCAAGTGTTGAGTAGTAGAAGGTAGAAGTAGCATATTGTGCCAAGTGTTGAGTAGTAGAAGGTAGAAGTAGCATAATGTGCCAAGTGTTGAGTAGTAGAAGGTAGAAGTAGCATAATGTGCCAAGTGTTGAGTAGTAGAAGGTAGAAGTAGCATAATGTGCCAAGTGTTGAGTAGTATAAGGTAGAAGTAGCATAATGTGCCAAGTGTTGAGTAGTAGAAGGTAGAAGTAGCATAATGTGCAATGTGTTGAGTAGTAGAAGGTAGAAGTAGCATAATGTGCCAAGTGTTAGTAAAAGGTAGAAGTAGCATAATGTGCCAAGTGTTGAGTAGTAGAAGGTAGAAGTAGCATAATGTGCCAAGTGTTGAGTAGTAGAACGTAGAAGTAGCATAACGTGCCAAGTGTTGAGTAGTAGAAGGTAGAAGTAGCATAATGTGCCAAGTGTTAGTAAACGGTAGAAGTAGCATAATGTGCCAAGTGTTGAGTAGTAGAAGGTAGAAGTAGCATAATGTGTCAAGTGTTAGTAGAAGGTAGAAGTAGCATAATGTGCCAAGTGTTGAGTAGTAGAAGGTAGAAGTAGCATAATGTGTCAAGTTTTGAGTAGTAGAAGGTTGAAGTAGCATAATGTGCCAAGTGTTGAATAGTAGAAGGTAGAAGAAGCATAATGTGCCAAGTGTTGAGTAGTAGAAGGTAGAAGTAGCATAATGTGCCAAGTGTTGAGTAGTAGAAGGTAGAAGTAGCATAATGTGCCAAGTGTTGAGTAGTAGAAGGTAGAAGTAGCATAATGTGCCAAGTGTTGAGTAGTAGAAGGTAGAAGTAGCATAATGTGCCAAGTGTTGAGTAGAAGAAGGTAGAAGTAGCATAATGTGCCAAGTGTTGAGTAGTAGAAGGTAGAAGTAGCATAATGTGCCAAGTGTTGAGTAGTAGAAGGCAGAAGTAGCATAACGTGCCAAGTGTTGAGTAGTAGAAGGCAGAAGTAGCATAATGTGCCAAGTGTTGAGTAGTAGAAGGTAGAAGTAGCATAACGTGCAAAGTGTTGAGTAGTAGAAGGTAGAAGTAGCATAATGTGCCAAGTGTTAGTAAAAGGTAGAAGTAGCATAATGTGCCAAGTGTTGAGTAGTAGAAGGTAAAAGTAGCATAATGTGCCAAGTGTTGAGTAGTAGAAGGTAGAAGTAGCATATTGTGCCAAGTGTTGAGTAGTAGAAGGTAGAAGTAGCATAATGTGCCAAGTGTTGAGTAGTAGAAGGTAGAAGTAGCATAATGTGCCAAGTGTTGAGTAGTAGAAGGTAGAAGTAGCATAATGTGCCAAGTGTTGAGTAGTAGAAGGTAGAAGTAGCATAATGTGCCAAGTGTTGAGTAGTAGAAGGTAGAAGTAGCATAATGTGCCAAGTGTTGAGTAGTAGAAGGCAGAAGTAGCATAACGTGCCAAGTGTTGAGTAGTAGAAGGTAGAAGTAGCATAACGTGCCAAGTGTTGAGTAGTAGAAGGTAGAAGTAGCATAACGTGCCAAGTGTTGAGTAGAAGAAGGTAGAAGTAGCATAATGTGCCAAGTGTTAGTAAAAGGTAGAAGTAGCATAATGTGCCAAGTGTTGCGTAGTAGAAGGTAGAAGTAGCATAATGTGTCAAGTGTTAGTAGAAGGTAGAAGTAGCATAATGTGCCAAGTGTTGAGTAGTAGAAGGTAGAAGTACCATAATGTGCCAAGTGTTGAGTAGTAGAAGGTAGAAGTAGCATAATGTGCCAAGTGTTGAATAGTAGAAGGTAGAAGAAGCATAATGTGCCAAGTGTTGAGTAGTAGAAGGTAGAATTAGCAAAATGTGCCAAGTGTTGAGTAGTAGAAGGTAGAAGTAGCATAATGTGCCAAGTGTTGAGTAGTCGAAGGTAGAAGTAGCATAATGTGCCAAGTGTTGAGTAGTAGAATGTAGAAGTAGCATAATGTGCCAAGTGTTTAGTAGTAGAAGGTAGAAGTAGTATAATGTGTGGTTTCACGATATCCATGAATTTAAACTGTACAATCCAGATATTATGAGTTTTGGCTGGTAAATAATAAGCATGCAGTTAGCAACTTCCTGATACATGTAATGGTGTCTGTATAGGTTCATAGGTTCATAGGTAGGTACTAAGCTATCAGCCCAAGGGCCTACGTAAGCCTAGCCAGCAAGGTACCATAGCTTACACCACCCAAGAAAGTTATTTTCCTGTGCCACTGTGTAGCAGAGACACAGAAGTGATCCTGGGGGTGTATTTCCTATTTCCCATCCACTCATCAAGATTTTTTTTGAAGAGTGCTAATGAAGAACTTTGCTTGACATAGATGGGTAGCTTGTTCCAGAGTATGGGAAGTCTGTGGGACAGGAATATCCCTCCAGCGTGTCCTGTTTATTGTGGTGACAAGGTTTAGGTCCCTAGAGCATGTAGCTTGGAAGGATTGGGATTTCTTTAGGTGTAGCATGTCCAACAGCTCTAGGTTTGACATAGCTTTACATGTTAGGCAGAGATCACCTCGGAGTAGGAGATATGCTACAGAGTAAAGTATGGTATTTAAATGAACGACGTTGGATTATCGATGTTCTTAAAGGAGACAGCAACTTCTTTTCGTATTTTTTACTTTTTGACCTTATTAATGGCAGGAATATTACACTCTAACACTTGCAAGTCGATCACTTCACTATCGTGTAAGTTATTTTCAACTTTTTGATAGTAAACTGTACTGGGTCCTGACTTGTTTTGTATCTTTTCTTATGTATTTGGATAAATTATCTCAGATGCTTCATTCTGTCTCTTCCCATTACAAGTGTCTTTCTTAAAAATACTGATATCCTTTTCTGAAAATAGATCCATGGAGAAAGTGAGAACTGAAGCCTGCTAGGTAAACATCCTTTGCTGGAGTACAGTTGGTTTTATTAGTAGGGTTTGCTAGTTAAGGCTAAGTACACTTTTCTTGGCCTGTGCCCAGGAGAAGACAGATATGTAAGCTATCCTTAAGACATCTGAACCTCTGTTGCAACAGCCTCCAAGAACTCTATTGGCTCATGAGTGTACCACCACCCAAAGGGAGTTTCTTTTTCTACTTGGTAGCTCAGGTGATGTTCCTGACAACTTTATGGGGGAGGGGGCTGTCTCACCCATCCGCAGCAATGGAAAATGATTGAGGTCATTTTGGCTCATGTCATGAGCTCCTAGGAAAAGTGTTTAAATCCTTTCCTGAAAAGTAGGAGGATCTCCCCACCCCATCAAGCAGGCTTGAGTCATACAAAGAGTTAAAAGGGAGAGAGCCTTGATAGTATGTTTGCACAAAACCAAAAATGAAGATAGGGGACAATAATAGACTATGAATATGGGAAAACAAGACATTTCAATCAGATCATTCAGATCACAAACGTAGTGGGGGAAAAGATGATGTAATAATAGTTCATCATTTCTTGACAGTAGTAATGCATAATAGTGTAAAAAGAGGTGATAATCTGGAGGGTCTTATCAATAATTAAAAAAATGGGCTGTTGAGAATGCATATGCTCTCAGTTATGATGCTGAAGAGCTCCTTATAAACTTTCTTTCAGTCTGGCAGGAAGTGGTAGACAAGGGCTACACTAACATCTTACTGGGAGACTGTAACCTAGTGCTGAATGCTCAGAGAGGCTTTTATGTTATTTTTTTAACAATCTGTTTGGCCAATACCATAATACAATGTACTCCACATGGGCTTTCTTGGCAGATTTGAGCCAAGGTCATGTAGATGAGTTAGATCAACCTATAACCTATCAGGAGGTGACCAAGGTGATTTTAAAGCAACCGGACCAGATAATCCCCCCTTGTATTTTGTAAATGGAACAGTAGCAAACTCTGGAATGCTCTCAGAAACATATATAACACTTCTGACTTCTTTTTCTTATGGTAATATGCACTCTTAATGGTCACAAGTCACAAAAAGGAAGGGAGAGTATGAAATACAAAGATATATGGGAGGCAAGGGCCAAAGCAATCCAGTACCCATTAAAATGGTGATGGTTGGGGCAGAAAGGGCTTTTCCTGACTGAGATGCAGTGGACTAAGCCTAGTTTAAACAGGGAGTCCTGATATATAAAGACCAACATATATGATTTCTGTTTAGATGGTATCTCTCCCTGTCTAGACAGTTTAACCAAAGTTCCAGTCTGATGGTTGCTGGAGATGTAATGCTGCTGGAATGGATAGCCTCCACATGTTTTGGAACTGCCCCCTTGTCAAGGGCTATTGGTAATACCTTAAATGCATTCTAGAGGAGGTTTATGGTGTAGTTCCTTTTTTGTTTTGTTTTGTTTTTGGTTTATGGGATAATTTTTGATATGAATGGAAATTCTGTTTTTTGGGACAGGCAACTTAAGAACCAGGTCTAATGCACCTGCTTTGAAGATCATTTGAGTTCCAGCAATTTTTTTGAGAAGTTAAATAAAATGTTACCATTTCATTTAATCATACTCACCTTGTAATACTGCATTATCATTATTATTATTAGTAGTAGTATTATTAATAATACTGTCAACCTACTATTTAAGGAAAATATTATTCAACAGTTGAGCTTAAAATGGCCTATGAATTTAATTACATTAATGAGTGATTTACAAAACTTAATTAGTGGCTTATTTATTAACCAGGAAAGTCTGACTTGGAACAAAGCCAAATTTCAGCAGAGGCCCAGGGGAGAAACCCTTTAGACATGTCTTCGTAACATGAAAGGAAATCAGAGTATCCAGAGAAAACCCACACAAATGGAAGGAGAACATGCAAACACCACACACAGAAGTCATGCCAGCTGAGAATCGAACCAAGGAACCTCTTGCAGTAAGGCGACAAAACTACCACTGCACCACTGGCTTAACCTGGCAATGTAGGGAGGTTTAACTAGACAACAGCACTGCTATATAAAATAACTGCATAATGTTTCTAAAATAACTGACTGAAGCATTTAACATAAATGGACTTTTATTTTAGAAAACAACTATCTCAAGGTATGAGGCAAGCAATTCTCAGTGAAACTACATGGTATCGAATCTTACATTTTTAAGCATGCTGTTGCGAATAGTTTATATAGATAGATAGATAGATAGATAGATAGATAGATAGATAGATAGATAGATAGATAGAGAGAGAGAGATAGATATCTGTCTCTCTGTCTGTCTGTCTCTCTCCCTTTATTTCTTTCTCAATACTGGCTGAGTATGTTTCCTGTCAAAAAAGTAAACTAAAATAGAAAAAGGCTCAGGATGGTTTCATGCAGAATGGCCTTAAGCTTTTCAGCTGTAAATTGTATAAATATTTTAGTTCTCATACGTTGGCAGATTGCTATTTCCTGACAATTATTGAACAGTATGCATCCTTATTACTTCAGACCAGAGTGAGATGTCAGTCTGGATGAAGTGGAGTTAATATAATATCAGACAATTAAGGATATAAACATAGAGCCCTGCTCATAAACAAAAGATCTCTACTGGCAGAAGGAGCAAACAGGTAACAAGAAATAATATAAGCATTAAGAAATAATAAGCACTGAACCCTCTGAACAATGAAACCACGTGGATTAACTACTATTTTAACTGTAGTACATGGAGTAATTAACATATTAAACAATGCAAATAACAGAAGAGTTGCATTTTATGGAAATTATAGATGTATGATTAAACTTGGCTGTTGTGGCATGGTGGTATAAAGTCTTGTCTGCAACTCAAATGATCTGAGCTTGAATAGTTTTTTGAATTCTAAAAAAGACAGATAAGTGAGTTAGAATGAAGAGCTTGTGCTGGTACTGTTATCCCAGAGGGAAAGAAGGTTGGTCTGTTTGGCTACTTCACCACATGCAAGTGGAAGCCTTCAGATGACAAAGATGCAGCCATTAGCTGGTGTTGTTGTCTTACCTTGCTAAGTTGGAGACAATAACTGTAACTATCATGGGGGTAGAAACACTCATATGCATGAAGAGGGTATGGCATGTCCCATCCAATAATGCTGGCATTTATGTCCACCACCAGCACTAGAGTGTGGTTCAAATTTAAAATGTCCTCATTGACCACATTGATGAGTCAGGGCAGAAACACTCCCATAGTTGCCTGGTTAATGGTCATTTCTGCTTTGTTCTTTCCTCCATGCTAGGGACTACCTAAGTGGTAGGTGGACCACTTTTGGCCCTTTCTTATTTTACATTTATTTCTCATACCTTCAGGCCAGCACTACTTGCTAATGGTTAACTAAGATGTCTGTAAATTTGGGTGTTGTTATTTGATCATCTGACTCACAATTGCTCATTCATGGGTTAGATCATGTTAATAGTTGGTGCAAGGACAATGGACTCCAATTAAATGTAAGAAAATGTATCAGATCATTTCGGTAAACAAAACAGTTTCACTTAACCATATAGGTAATGCACTCCTCCAGTCTGACACTGATTTAAGGGATTTAGGCACTCATGTTGATGATGCCTTATCATTTAACCAGTATGTCTACACAGGAGTTTGGAAATACTTTTATTTGGCTCATCTAATTTACAAACACGTCTTTACTAGACCTAAAGAAGTTTTAATTCCCATTTTACTATCATGTTATCAGAACCATTATTGACTGTAATGCACTGCTTTACATGTATTTATCTATCCATATCACACAACTTGAGAGACCTCAGAGATTCATAACCAAAAAGATCAGTGCCCTCAAACATCTTAGTTATCAGGAGACACTGGCATCCATTTTTCTGTACTCAGTTTCTTGCAGACTCTTCCATGGAGATCTATGCCTAGCTTTTTGAGCAATAACTCTGAGCTGAGATACTAGACTACTAGAGGCCTCTGAGCTTTCAAAAAAATGTAAGTTGTCTGTTTTTTTTTAATTTTTTTTTATTTATACTATTTACTGCACTTTTTTATTGCCTGCTGTCTACTTTTATACTGTATTTTTATTTACTGTGTACTAAACTACATTGTTATGTTGCAACTGCCTGCTACACTGTGTCCATAAAATCAAATTTTATTGCTGTTTTCATTGTTTAGCAAACCTTTTTGTTGTTTCCACTGTTTAAGTATTTACTGGTATTTTTTCACTATTTTAAAGGTATCTGTTCTGTCTGCTCTGGTTTTCCCACCAAGCAGAGCTTAATTAACAGATCTGTTAACTGTTTTAATCATTTAGAGCCTCCTGGCTGATTTTCTGTAATTTTAAACATTTTTTTTCAGTGTCGCATTGCTATTTTTCTGTTGTGTTAAACATTTGCTGGTGTTTCCCACTGAAGCTAGAGTAGATAGTAGCTGTAGCATAGTCCAGATCCAGGCCTGCTGCTTCTGGAACGGTTTGTAGTGGCTTGTTTTTTCTGAGCACATTTTCCAGGCCATCTTGGATTGGAAGGGGCCTATCTGCACATTTGTGAGAGAATTGTGTTTGATTGGCACATGACTGGTAAAGGGAGGCCAGTCTAGGGCTTGGAATTAGCATCCTCATTGGTCCTTTTGAATTTTGTTAGAGTTTTTTTTTTTCAAGTTTTAGCTTCTGGTATTTAGATGCTGCATCTGAGCAGCTTTCTGCTTGTTTGTACCAAGCTGAACTGAGGTGGGCTACCAGCCGCAACTCTGAGATGAGATACAAGACAACTAGAGGCTTCTTGGCTTCCAAAAAACACAAGTTGCCTGTTTTTTTTTGCTTATTTATACTATTTACTGCACTTCGTATTGCCTGCCACCAACTTTTATACTGTATTTACTTAGTGTGTACTAAACTACATTGTTATATTCCATTTGCCTGCTACACTGTGCCTGTAAAATTGAATTTTATTGCTGTTTTCACTGTTTAGCAAACCTTTTTGGTGTTTCCACTGATTATTTACTGGTATATTTTCACTGTTTTAAAGTTATATGTCTGCCTGTTCTAGTTTACCCATCAAGCAGTACTTAATTAATTGATCTGTTAACTGTTTAAATTATTCTTTAGAGCTTTCTGGCTGATTTACTGCTGTTTTAAATGTTTTTTTTTTCAGTGTCTCACTGATATTTTTCTACTGTTTTAAATATTTTCTAGTGTTTCCTGTTAAAACTAGAGTAGCTAGTAGCTGTAGCATAGTCCAGATCCAGCCCTGCTGCTTCTGGAACTCTTCATAGTGGTTTATTTGTTCTGAGCACATTTTTCAGGCATCTTGAATTGGAAGGGGCTTATCTGCACTTTTGTGTCTGATTGGCACCTGTCTGGTAAAGGGAGGCTGGTCTAGGGCTCAGAATAAGCATCCTCACTGGTCCTTTTGAATTTTGTTACAGTTTTTTTTTCTTTTCTATCTGAGCATGTTTCTGCTTGTTTGTGTGTTACGCAGCATTATGCACTACCTCACAGTTGTGTGCCAAAGGCAGACAGTTAAATTCAACAAATTTTCCCTTAAAACCCAGGCAGAAATATCCACTCACCAAGCTTCTCTGTGATTGTTTCTGAAAAGCCACCCCCTGGTGACAATAGTCTTCAACCTAGCATTATGGACAATGTAACCAACAGAGAGGCAAGAAAAAAGAAGAACAAGCCACTCGACCAACAATACACCAAATTTATTCAACGAATGTTAAGCGCTTTCAACTGTTATAAACAGTCTTCATCAGAACACATAGTAAAGCATAAATTCAGTATAAATACACTCATGACATCATTAAAAACAAAAAGCGCGCCAAAAACTCTAAAAGAGGCAGAACACATTTGTTGTAGACACACAGAGGTATACTTATATAACTAAAATCTGTGTATAACATAAAATAAAAATAAAAATTCATATGCAATCTAGTATAATGCTGATATATGAAATGAAATAAATGAAACTATAATAATATTAATCTAATGCTAAAAAAGGCTTAATACTAATATAATCATTGATGCCAGGTGTTCTAGTGGCATCAGTATAAATCTGCCATTTACTTTCCAATAATGCTAGTAACATTTTCCAGTTACCTCCACTAGGTGAACATATAACCTGATCAATAATAGTGAATAAAAACTTATGTTCACTACCTTTATCTAAAATATGTCTGGATAAGGCATTGTTACTATCCTGTTTCTGAATTCTGTAGTAATGCTCATATATACGTTTTTTAAAAATTCGCTCTGTTTTTCCTATATAATAGGCAGTGTAATATGTGCATGTTGCAAGATAAACCACTTGCTTAGTATTACAATTCCCATTCCTACTCTTGATAATAGTATGATTAATATCTTGAAGTTGGATACTAGTGGCTTCATTAATATATCTACACTGATTACAAGAGCCACACTTCCTAGTGCCCTCGATTTGGTCTGTTGGTTGCCTGTTGGTATCTGATTTTTCTAATAATTTCTTCAAATTAGGAGCCATCTTGTACACACATCTGGGAGAAGGATCCCAATTTTGGCCCATGTTGTAATCAATAAATACATCCCAGTGTCTCTGCAAGATCTCCTTAATGGCATGTACAAAGGGTGTATAAGTCAATACACAAACCCTACATGATGGTATCTGATCATGTGAATCTTGTGCAGTCCTAATATCAAAGTCACTCTGAGCAGATTGCCCCAGTAATGGACTATATTTATGTCCCCATTCCTTTAAAATATACTTAGTGATGTCTTTAAGCATATATTCCGGATATCCACGCTTCAAAAAAAGGTTATAAATAGTAGATATTTCAACCTCTAACATCTCTAGTGTAGACGTCATCCGGGCTGCTCTTATACATTGCCCTTTGACCACATTCCGAAATATATGTGGTGGATGGTTGCTAGTATAATGAATGTAATAATTTGAGAATGTGGGCTTCCGATATATTCTGGTGGCAAATCCATCAACCTGATGACTAATCATAACATCTAAGTAGGATATTTGTTGGGAATTGAAATCATGGGTAAACTTCAAAAATTCTGTAGACTCATTCAAGAAGGTCATAAATTCATCAATCTTGTCCGCAGGTGCCTTCCATAATATAAACATATCATCCAAGTATCTCACATAGAACTCTATATCTGCATAATATTTGCTAGTAAACAGATGTTCTAATTCCCATGACAACATCACTAAGTTCGCAAAAATGGGTGCGCATGATGCTCCCATTGCGACACCTTGTGTTTGTCTAAAATATTCCCCTTGAAAAACAATGTAATTATGATCTAAAACTAATGACATCATATCACAAATCAGACATATTTTGTCCCAACTGTAGCCTGAAAATTGTCTTAAGCTGTTAGCAAAATATTCAAGCCCTATGTCCTTAGGAATACATGAAAACAAATTGACTACGTCAATTGTCAAAAAAATTAAATTGGCACTCCACTTGTCTTTAGTGAGTTTTTTTAAAAAATCCCATGAATCTTTGACAAGATGTGGGATCTCATTGTATATATGTTTTAACCATCTGTCAATCAAAACACCAATATTAAATGTTTTTGAATCTGAGCCTGACACAATAGCTCTAAATGGTGGGTGCTCTATAGATTTATGAATCTTAGGTATGCCCACCATTTTGGCAAAATCGGATAATCTTGTTTTAAGAAAGAATAAATCTCATTAGTAATTCTACTGTCTATAAGATATTCTTCCAGAGCCAAATCTATTCTTTTATATCCGATATTAATCTGATTGATAGATACACTTTCATAATTGCCAGAACCATGTAAAATATTATGAAGTTGGGTATTATACTCATGGGTATGAAAAACAACAACCCCACCACCCTTATCGGGCTTCATAATTCGAATGTCCTTATTTCGTACGAATTTATTGAGGCAAGATCTTTCGTCTGGTGTTAAGTTATCAACTGATGTAAATCCATGTTGTTTCTTATTATAATGATGTAACCAATATATATCCTTACAAACCAAATATTCATAGTTCTTAACTTGTGGATGAGAATTTGGAATGTATGTACTTTTATGTTTAAGTTCTGTATTACCCACCTGATATTTGTAAGATTCGTCTTTATCAAACTGTAAAGCGAGATTTAGCCTCCTACAGAATAATTTAACCTCCTTAATATTATCCACTAAATTATTAGCGGTGGTGGGGATGAATTTCATCCCCTTACTCATAAGATTAAAGAAAGCCATATCAATTTCTGTATCTGTGTAATTGTAGACATTGAATCCATTATATGTGGTCTGGATGCTTTCTTGCTGTGATGTACAACTATTAGCTAAATTAATCGGAACTTCTACCTCACCCTGTGGTCTAACATATCCTTTGATGTCAGGAAATGAAAGTCTATCCTTGTTTATCTCTTCTGTTTGTTCCACTGGGGACGTATGTTTCGGGCTGGAAAATACCGTCCGCCCTAAAAATTTTCATCCCTATATGAACCCTTAGGCTGTTGCCTGAAATCATTGTTGTTTAGTTTAACTTCCTGGGTCCTGTTAGATGGCCAAATATAAGCTCAATTGAACTTGTATAAATCATTATCCCGCAACATTTTCCTGTTTTTCCTATCGTATATAATCTGAGCCTTGTTATCAGCTATAGAAAACTGCTTGGTGTATAAATCCTTCCATATATCAAAATCAATATGTTTCACAATGTTGGTATTCATACATTCTAACTCACTAGCAAGTGTGATGAGTTTCTCATCATGATGCTTAATTAATAATCTAATGTATGCAAACCCAAAACTGTCAAATAATTCATTAAATTCTTTCATAGTATCAGTACAATAAACTACACCCAAAGGTAGCTTAAAAAACCTAAGTCCTTTAGGTACAATATTAGATTGCAAACATTTAGATAAATATGCTGTCAATTTTAGTATTTTTAAATGATATCATTTTTTTACCAAAGTCATGAATTAAGTCTTTTAACGAAGTAGTCACCTGTACAGAAGACTTAGATTTTGAAAATTGACCCTTGTCAGCGTCACTAAAATCATAACAGTCACCTAAAAACTGTTCGATAAGACATTCATCATGCCCATTATACACATGACGCTTTTTATGTTCATAAAATACATGTTCGCCTCGTACACATTTATTTTGTTTAGGACTAGATACCTCATGAAAGACAGTATCTTTAAAAACAGTACCTGGAAACTCCTTACGTTTGTTGTGAACATTAGCGTATGTCCTAACCTGGGGAATATCCTTAGAACGTGCGCCAGTTCGTTCAGCTTCCTGGCAGATCTTGCCAAAGCTGAAATCAAAAGTAAAGTCCTGTACAAGTGAGCTGCTGACTTGCTCATTTCTAGATTGTATATCCAAAATAGGTGGAGAGGGAAAACAGTCAGAATGCGCACCGAGTAGTTCATTAGGTAGATCAATGGCACTGACTTGCCTTTTCTCCGTTTGTTTTAGTAAAGCTGGAAAATCTCTATCCGGTGTAGTGAGCCCACCACCGGAAGGTAATCCGAGGACCAGAACTGTAGTTTCTTTAACATCAGGTATAGCAGATACTGTATCTGTTTTGTGAACACAAGGAGATCGTTCTTTGCTTATAGTCACTAAACTAGTGACCAATATAAGTAGCTGATGCACTTCTTTTTGCAGAGCCGTAACGTCGGCACGTAAATTACTCAGTTCAACAGAGTTTCGTGGTGAAACAATTCCATCGTTGGACAATGAAGTCAGCTGGTTGTCTTCAGATTCCGCCATCTCAGAGAACAACAAGAACACCAACTGATCTGCACAACGACAATGTAACCAACAGAGAGGCAAGAAAAAAGAAGAACAAGCCACTCGACCAACGATACACCAAATTACCTCTGTGTGTCTACAACAAATGTGTTCTGCCTCTTTTAGAGTTTTTGACAACCTTTTTGTTTTTAATGATGTCATGAGTGTATTTATACTGAATTTATGCTTTACTATGTGTTCTGATGAAGACTGTTTATAACAGTTGAAAGCGCTTAACATTCGTTGAATAAATTTGGTGTATCGTTGGTCGAGTGGCTTGTTCTTCTTTTTTCTTGCCTCTCTGTTGGTTACATTTTCGTTATGCGGATCAGGTAGCATTATGGACAGTTGGACTACCCTTGTTTCTCCTGCCAGCCTTGTTGACTTGGGTCTTTTGAGGCAGTGTAGCAATTGCCTCATGTACACAGACACTCCTCTACTAATAACACAGTCTGGTATAGAGTGTGAAAGATGTATTTACACCATGAATCTAGAATCCATGCTCTCTCTCACTCAAAACAGTAACATGGAGAAGGTTGTCAACTCACCCACCACTACATATTCACATAGTACCACTATTCATGCACATACCAATACTCATACACATAGTATGTATCAGACATGTAAATCCACATATGTGGAGGTTCTCTTGAAAAACTTACCGAAACACAAGAGACCTCCAAAACACACGTCTGCTACAACTAACACAGTCTCCACAGCACCCATGACACATAGCAACACCAGTGCCTCACCCACCAAGCCCATAAGGCGTAACACTCAAAAAACAAGTTTTCTTGTCATTGGAGACTCAATAGTGAGACGCATGGAGGTCCCATTCATCAGGTTGGACAGGGAGAAAGTCACAGTCAGCTGCCTGTCCAGTGCCAGGATCTGCCAAATCACACATGCACTCAGGTCTCTCAGCAACAAGTACCATTATGACTGTCATATTTCATGCTGGTGTGAATAACCTGAGATGTACCTTACTGGACTATATGAAGAGAGACATGGTTGAGCTTTCTGAGTATATGTCCCAGGCAGGTATGCCCCCAGCCTTGAGCAGCATACTACCCACAGCCATCTTCTCCTATCTTTCTCACTAGGCAAAAAATGTAATTCCCTTCCTTCCACACTAAGAACCATACCAAACTCAGAAAACTTCAAAACCCTACTATTCAAACACCTGTCCACTAAATGGAAATGTACCTGCCTTCAACCAACCTAATCCAAGGGGGTTCTCGCTCTGGTTCCCAAGCTCTACAACTCTTATAGTTATCTTCCTATGAGCCTATCTAAGCTATCAATAATTTCTATAGCTTCTCTCTAAGCTCTCACCTCCTTCAGCTACCCTCACACAGCCCAATCTTGTAAATATTGTAAATAGCATTCTACTGTTGTTGTGTGTATGTAAAGCGTATTTACATTTTGTTAAAAGGTTTGTATATAAACTGTTTCCACATCTAACCCATATCTGTTTTCCTCAAATGAAACTGTGTGATTCCTATCTTCAAGTTTAATGAATTTGTTAACTATGCATGATATTGAATGCATTTATGAGTAACTATTCTACACAAGATCTTTAATATTAACTATCATTTGTATCTAAATTGTATAATGCATCTTGGAGCTTTTCTCCCCGGCCTCCACTGAAAATGGGTCAATTTGGCCAAGTTGACTTCCCCAATAATCAAATTGCAAATAAATAAATAAATAAATAAATGATGCCACAGTATAAATAAAAAATAATTGATTTCAATAAGTGGCTTTTTTTTTTGGTGTCTTTCCAAGGGGATCCAGTTCCTGTCTGCCTGGGAAGCCATGGTCGACAAACCTCACTACTTTGCCAGAGATGGTTTAAACCTGGTACCCCTAGGCTTTTGGCTGCTGGCGAGAGCTCTTGCCTCCACCATAGTGCCTTTTTTTAGGCAAGGTCTCAAAAACAACATTACCAATGTGAAATTAACTAATCAGAACAAAACAAGGGTCATGCTGCTAAATGCTAGGAGCTTAAACCAAAATCTGCACTCCCTGGAAGCACTTCTATCAATAGAAGATGTAGATGTCTATGCAGTCACAGAAGCTTGGTTTAAGGCAACAGAGAGTAGCTTGGCCCTGCAAGGCTACAATGCCTTCCACACCTTTAGACAAAATGAACATGTGAAAACCAAATGAGGTGGTGTTTCAGTTTGTATTAGAGATAAATTCACTTCACGTCTAGTTAGACTGGACAACTGCTGGGATTTAATCCAGGTCCAGGTTACGGTGAACAAGACCCTCATTCAAGTCCTAGCCAGTTAGAGATCTCTATCCATGGGTCACGACACTCATGAAGCCTACTTAACCAAATTGAAGACATTCCAAATTTTGCAGAACACACTGGTTTTAAGGGATTTTAATTATCCTGCCATCAACTGGAAAACCTACTCTAGCCCAAACTCATTAGCAAAAAAGTTCCTTGACTTTGTAAATTCAAATGCCCTGGAGCAAACTGTTCATACCCCGATAAGAGGAACAGACATTCTAGATCTGGTCCTCACCAAAATATCAAACAGGTGCACTGACCACAAACCAGTCACCTTTGACAGACAATAACACAAGAACTCACAAAGGATGAAATCAGACTAAAAACCTTCACCAAGGTAAACCATACTCTCCTAGGTGAAGGTATAAATGCATTCCAAGCCCTACACTAAGATGAAAGTGTTAACTACATCAAAGCTTACACTAAACCCCTGTACAATCACTTGTATAAGTGTATAAAACTCAGCTGTACCAGACAGAATCAAAGCCAGAGGCCCATTTAAAATCAAGCTGCCATAGTGGACTTCCAGCATCAACAAACTTTTCAGTAAATGCAAAAAGTTGCTGTCCAAGAAAACAAAGACAAGGACCCAACAATGGAAAAGCACCCTCCTCAGCCTTAACAGGCAAATAAGACAACTTGTCAAATCCTCCAAGAACTCCTTTAAGAGAAACCTAGCGAGTACTGCCTAGGAAAACCATAAGGCCTTTTACACCTATTTTACACCTATTTTACGTAAAGGGTAGGAAATAAGCATGTGCAGAACTGGTGGCCAATAGTATCACACACACTGACCCCACAGAGATATAGCGAACCTGCTAGCGGATAGGTTTGGCAAAAATTTCACTCCCTTATCCCCTCATAACTTACAACAAACCCTCCCCCAACCTCTCCCCCCACCTTACATATGTAAAGGGCAGGTCCTCAAAGCTCTGTCCAAGGCAAAGGACATGGCATCTATTGGACAAGATGACTTCCCAGGCTGTCTTCTAAACAGGGTAAAACATGAGCTAGCATCACCACTAAGAACCCTTTTCAATCATAACCTAACCATAGGCTTTGTTCCTGCAGAACGAAGAACAGCTACAGTTATCTCTCTCCAGAAGGGTGGCCTAGCAACAGACCTGAGGAATTACACATGCATCTGTAAGGCCATGGGACGTATCATTATGGACCTCATAAATAAAGACAAAGGTGACCTCCAAACCTTGGATCCTACCCAATTAGGCTTTCTGAAGAGCAGATCCTGCCTGTTAAATCTGATGAATTTCTTTGAAAGTGTGACCAAGGCCATTGATGAGGGCAAATCTGTGCACACAGCATACCTCGACTTGGCAAAGGCATTTGACACAATCCCACATTCAGGCATTACCTATAAACTTGGCAAATCCAATGCAAACCCCTTCGTTGTAAGACGAGCTGCCAACTGACTCACAAGCCGGACACAGTATCAAAGTGGATGACTCCACATCAACCAGCAGACCTGTTACCAGCAGGTTGCCACAGGAGTCAGTGCTGGGCCCACTACTGTTTGGAATATACTTTTCAGAAGTTCAGGTCAAAACTAAAGGGTTGTGGCTGACCAGGTTTGCTGACGACTGCATACTAGGTGTAATCATTGAATCCCCAAATGATTTCACTATACTCCAGGATGTTCTCACACAGACCAACTACTGGTGTATTAGTCACAGTCTCAAACTGAATGCAAAGAAATGCATCATCATTCCCTTCAGGCACAAACAATGTCCCTTCACACTATCAAATCAATAGCAATACCCTAATTACCCATGAAATGGTAAGGAACCTGGAATCACAGGTTGACAGCGACCTTAACTTCGACCACCATGTGTCTACCATTGTAAGGAAAGCTTTCCACATAGCTCACTTGATTAGTAAAGGCATTGCGTTAAGCACAAAAGAAGTTATAACCCCTACACTCGGCACTTACCCGGCCCATAATTGAGTATAATGCCCCATTTGGTATGTACCATACTAAGTACCTACAGCAATTAGAGAAAGACTTCAGAGGTTTCTAACAAAGAAGGTCAAGGGCCTCCAGCATGTGCCTTACATGGACCAACTAAAATCCCTGTCACTATACTCTGTATCATATAAACTTGTTAGAAGAGACTTATGCCTGGCCTACAGAGCAACTCAAGACCCAAACATAATGAACTTACTGCATATCCATAAATCAAATGGTTCTAGGGCTACCCATTCCAGGGACTTAAATATCACCTGCGAACTAAATAGGACATGCTGGAGGAACAGATTTATCCCCCAGTGACTGCCACATCTTTGGAACAGGCTACCAATTCGTGTGAAAAAGAGCACCTCTATGACACTGTTCAAGAGGAGCCTGGATGAGTGGATGGGGCACAGTAAATTCTTACTGGGGATAGCACCCACAAACCTCCTGAACATGGGCAGTCATCACAAAATGGCTAGTCTTAAAATGACCTCTGGGTCGATAGCCTAGAAATCTCCTAAGATCCCATGATCCTATAAAAGATCCATCCGTATTTGACCTTCTATTCCTTTTCAGAAGTAATGGTACCTCAAATACTTGATTAAAGGAACTAAACCTTCATCAGCAAATAATTAAGATGCATTGACATGAGAAATTAATTTCTAGCATATCCTTCACTTCTGGAATATACTTCCACTACGTATCTAGCACAGTAACACTTTTGCTGCCTTCAAGGTCAACCTAGATAATTAAATGGGCATCTCAAATTCTCCTATGATTTACCTTGTCTTGCTCTCCTAGAGGCTAGATGAAAACCGAATAGTTTTTTTGGCTATGCTTGTAATGGTCTGCAGACTATTTGCCTAGTACTTACCTATGAAAGAATTAACTTAAAACTAGGAAGGGGAGATAACGGTCAGCATGGAGGCAAAATAACTTAGAAAAGACACAGATATTATTGATAGATATAATAGTCACTTGCAGATTTGATTAATGTATTGCAATGTTAAATATTACTCAGACTTGAATAGGCTTGCAATTGTTTTGTGAAAATTGTTGGCTAAAAGCCAATTAATAACAGCTGAAGTTACAAATGTTATCCGCTACTCTCTGCAAATTAGTGTTCACCTATTATGCATTGAAAGTTACTTTTAGAAATAAAGAGTTTGTTATAGGTTCATAGGTTCATAGGTAGGTACTAGGCTATCTGCCAGAGGGCATTTATAAGCCTAGCCAGAGTGTGTCGGCTTTCACCACCCCATTGATTAATTAACTGATCCTCTGTCAAGCAGAGCCAATGAAGTGATCCCAGGGGTGTATTTTCTGTTACCCATCCACTCGTCAAGGTTTCTCTTGAAGAGTGTTAGTGAGGGGCTCTGCCTAATGCAGTTAGGAATTTTGTTCCAAAACATGGGAAGTCTCTAGTACAGGAACCTATCCCTCCAGCATGTTCTATTTATTGTTGTGGCGAGGTTTAGCTCACTAGAGCGCGTGGCTTGCAGTGACTTGGATTTCTTTAGGTAGAGCATATCCATCAATTCTGAGTTGGACATGGCTTTGTAAGTCAGGCAGAGATCACCTTTGAGTAAGCGATATGCCACTGAGTACAGCCAGAGTTTTTTTCAGTCGGGCTGCATAGGACATATGTTTGAAGCCAGTAATCCTCTTGGTGAGGTACTTTTGTGGTCTTTCCAGCTGTTGGAAGTGTCTTATGAGGTACATCCCAAATGGGGCATTGTACTCTATGATGCATCTAATGAGTGATGAGTAGAGGGGCACTATAACCCCTTTATTTCTAGATGTGAACCCTTTAGTAATTAGATGGAGCACATAGAAGGATTTTCTAACTACTTTGGCAATATAATTGTCAAAGGAAAGATTACTATCTACCTGGGTCCCCAGATCTCTTATTACCTCTTCTGTATGGGGGCTGCCACCTATGTGGTAATTTGTGGGTGTTTTGTTTTTCCTAAATGGGATGACTATGCATTTTTTGGCATTTAGCTTGAGGCCATGACTTTGACACCAGGTGTCCGTCTCAGTAAGGCTCTTTTGGAGGATGTCCGTGTTAGCCGGACAGTCAGTTATGGCTCCCAGTTTGCAGTCATCGGTGAATTTGGTTAGCCATAGTCCTCCTGTGTTGGCCTGTACTTCTGAGAAGTATATGCCGAACAGTAGGGGTCCAGTGACTGAGCCTTGTGGGACACCACCTGTGGCTGGTTTAGAGTTGGACCTGGGGCCCGCTATTCTTACTGTGTGAGTTCTGTCTGTAAGCCATTTGGCAACCCATCTCGTGATGTAGGGGTGTATATTCAGGCTGGTGAGTTGTTCTGTAATACCCGAGTGGGTAATGGTGTTGAAAGCCTTGGCGAGGTCAAGGTAGGCTGTGTGAACCACCTTTCCCTCGTCTATGGCCTTGGTGACTGTCTCAAAGAAGTCAACCAGGTTTAGTAAACACGATCTTCCCTTAACAAAGCCGAACTGGGTCGGGTCAAGTGTTTGGAGGTTCCCAATGTCTTTGTTAATGAGTTCCATGATGATGCGCTCCATAGCCTTGCAGACCAGGCTAGTCAGGCTTATGGGGCGATAGTTACCAGGGTCAGTTGTGGCCCCTCCTTTGTGGAGAGGAATAACCGTTGCTGTGCGCCATTCTATGGGCACATAGCCTGTGGAGAGGCTGAGGTTGAACAGCTTGTTTAGGTGGGGGGTTAGTTCATTCTATAGTTCATGCAAGACACAGCCTGGGACACTATCTGTTCCCACTGACGCTGTGTTTTTGGCTTTTGAAAGGGCTGTTTTCACCTATGCATCTGTGATTTTTGGGACACTACACTTTTCTGGTATTGTTGTGAGCCCTTTTGGATGTGAGAGGGGGTGAAGTTTGCACTGAAGCTATCTGCCAGGATGTTGGCAATATCAGTAGGTTCAGTATATTTTGTGCTATTTTGCACTAGTTTAGTGCATATCTGCAGGTTGCCACTTAGATTCTTAACATTGCTAAAGAAGGCTTTGTGGTTATATTTCGAATCCTTGACTATTTTTCTTTTAAAGTTAGCCTTGGATGATTTCATGAGGGACCTTAGTTTCTTACTGATACTGATTGGGGATGTCTTTCCTTCCTGGGATTTGCTTTTTTTCTGAACTAGTTTCCTCCTTCTAGTGTATAGCCTGTTTATTGCAGGGGTCCACCAAACTAGTTTCCTTCTCTTAGAGGAGTGAGTCTTGGTTTTGCTAAGGATGGCATGATCCAAGCATCCTTGTAGGCGCTCATAGAGTGCATTTGTAAAGGTTTCTGCATCTTGTGCAGCATTATCCTTTAGCGTGTGAGCAGTGAAACTTACCACCTCTGCTTAAGTAAGGTGAAGCTTGCTTTAGAAAAGTTTTTTACTGTGGTTTCCTTAGTTGGGGGTGGTGGTGGGGTGTGGACATCCAGAGTGATTAGTTTATGGTCTGATCTAACCAGTGACGGATTGACCTCTGGTGTGGAACACCTGCCGCCCATGTTGGTGATGACCAGGTCCAATATGTTTTCACCTCTAGTAGGGGAGTTTACTAGCTGATCCAGGGCATTTGAGTTGATGAATTCCAGGAAGCTCTGGGCCCGGGAGTTTGACTTTTCAGCCTTGCCTAAAAAAGGCACTATGGGGGTAGCAAGAGCCTTGGCCAGTATTCGAAGCCTAGGGGTGACAGGTGCAAGCCATCTCTTGCGAAGCAATGCAGCTTGTCGAGCATGTCGTCCCAGGCTGACAGAAACTGGATCCCCTTTGAATGTCACCAGAAGCTTAGCTAATTGTTGAAATTGATCATTTTTTTCTTTATACTGAGGTATCATTCTTGGTGAGGGCAGGATGCTACTCAGGGTCAGGGTCATCCCAGCCTGGGCTACATGATCAGAGAGCTCTTCCATGTCTCTTTTCATGTAGTCCAGGGAGGTATGTCTCAGGTCATTCACACCAACATGAACAATGACAGAGTCATATTTGTACTTGTTCTGGAGTGACCTGAGTGCTTGTGTTATGTGGCAGATTCTGGCTCTCGACAGGCAGTTAACAGTAACCTTCTGCTTGTCCAGTCAGTGAGTGGGATATCAGTGTGCCTGACTATAGAGTCACCTATTACTAGTGTATTAGGTATGTTATTTTGCCTTAAGGGCTGTGATTGTGCGGCACACTGATTTTATGTTTTATGTGTTGTCTGGTTTGTGACAGGAGGTGCAGGTTGTTTGGGTGTCTGCTTTGGAGGTCTCTGCTGCTTTTTCAGATTTTTATTTAGAGCCTCCAAGTATGATTTTGTGTATTTATGTGTATTTTTTGCTAGTGCTGTTTTAGTAGGTCTGTGTGCAGCTGGAGGTGTTGTGCAAGTGTTAACCTTCTCTCTTGACTGTCTGTTCCAGTCTTGGGTGGACAGCTTAGCTTTCAGTTTAGCTGTATAATTGTATCTCTCACATATGTTAGTGATTTGTGTTAGGAGGAGAGGGTTGTCTGTGTACATGAGGCAGTTGTAACATTGCTTCAGGATACCCAGATTCACCAGCTGGACTGGAGAGTGCACCTGAAGTTACCCCTTGGTCATGCCTGAATAGTAGGCTGAGCTGCTTAGTCGCTTGGTTGGTCAGGGGTGAATAAAGAGCCTTGCCCTGCTAAGCAATCAGTGTCAGGGTACATTAATGCTCGCTGTTAGGTCTGAGCAAGTGCTGGGCTGTAAGATGCTTTTTGAATGCTTAGGTTTAGAGTTAGACTAGTTTCAAGGGAAAAAAACGAAGAGGAGACTTAGTGGAGCTGGAAATAATTTAACCGTAGCTAACCGGCATTGCCCGGTGCGCAAAACCATGCAAACGCAGTTTTTATAGTAGGGAATGAAAGAGAGAGAAATTAGCCAAAAATGGCGAATAAACTACTAACTTCTGGGCTGGAACCACTCCTCCATCTTCATTAATAGTACACATTCATGGCATTCTTACCTGACTAATCTTGAAATAAACAGTAATTCCATTCAGCTACACATGGTGTATTCTGCAGAATATTTGAAGCTACCATTATACATTTTGCAATGTGGATATGAGGTTAAAAACTTAAAATAAAAGAAGCACTGAAATGTTTAATAGCGAGTGTTTCAACAACAGAATGACTTATATAAGTTAGCACACTATATCACCCATAACTTTTGAAAAGGTATGGTCAAATGCATTCATAATTCCAGTAAAAAATAATACCTAAAAAACAGTATAAGTGAGATATTCCTTTGCACAACTTTTCCCTAATGATATGTGAGACTATATAGCTAGTCAGTTAGCTAATCGTATCTTTTATGTTTTTTATATGGGAAGGATTAATAAAGAAATAGCTTAGCTTTGCAGGCAGAGAAGGATGCAAAAATAGTAATGTTATTCAAAGTTTATGCCAAACGAAATGAATTAGTGAGGAGCTTTGAGAAGTATTAGAAAAACAAAAACAAGAGATAGAAAGTTATTGAAGTAAAAGTGTCTTGCAAATAGATATTTGTAGGTTAGTTAACAACTGAGTAATAGGAAAAAAATACAAAGAAGTTTCATTGTTTTTGTATGACTCCCCTAATGGAGTTAGACAACACGAGTGGGTAGGTGACAGAAAATAAATATGAGACAGATTGCTGTCAATATTAATGCAGGGGGGTAGTAATGTTAGGCAATCCAAAAAAATCATAAAGAGGCATACACCATATCTAAACTGAGTTCATTGGGTAAGTTTCCTTTAAGTGAATCTATAGTAATGGTGACATTAGCAAGACATACTTTAAAAAGGAAAAATATTACCCTTTGGTATTGAGTGAGACCTTGTTCATGGGGATGCACACTGGAAACAGTAAGCACCCCCACCATCAGACTCACCATAATGCAGTCAGGAATATCTAAACATTTCCGGAACATGGCCATTCTTGTCAGTAATCTCTCTGGAGATTTTGAAAGTGTGTAATACACCGAACTGTGCTTCAATGAATGGAAGTACACGACTAGATGAAATGTATCGGGAAGAGGGTAGGTTGTAAATGCTGGAATGAATCTTAATGTAATAGTCTGATGACAAAACAGTACAGACATTCCTGAGAAGCAATGGAGATTTGTTTGTAGCTTGGACTCATATTGAGATAAATCAATAATGCTACAAAGGAGAGAACCACAGCAGCAAACTGCCTTTACCATATTCTTCTTCTCGGTTAGCCCGACTCCATGGTTATAATCAACATGATCTATTGGTTCATCTTGCTACACTGTAGATAATTATCAGAAGAAAAGGTAGTTTGCAGGTAGCAATAGTCAGGACAGGATTTTTACCACTGCCAAGCCATGTACATGGTAACCTTCATGGGGCATGTGCAGAAATGTACATACCCTTAGAGAAAAACACTACATTACCTCACATCTAGGAGTATGAACATAAACACCATGGGGAGGGGGTTAGAGCCATAGAACACAAAAATCATGAAGGCTGATTGGATGATGGTCTTCTGGTGACTGGATGTCACTCCATTGGGGGAAAATATATTACACTTATTATGATAGGGGCTGAAGAATGGCAGGCAAGTGGAGACAAAGATACAAAAATATCAAATGCTGACTTCTGAAAGAAAAAGTTAATGCATCCCTGATGTGGACAACTAATCAGGCTGACTTAACAACTGCAATATAAATACCAAAAGCAGAAAAGACATCTAAGTAACTGTATTGGTCTGTCTGTAAAACATGTTATACGCTAGGATTATGTGTCAGACAGGAAAATACCCCAGAGATTCTGGCCAAAAGAGTTTAGTGAACTTTCAAGCACATTGCAGCCCAGTAAAATATCAAAAATGGAATAAAATAATGTTTTACAACATGATGCAGTGTGTGATCAGCATCTGACTAAGTCTGTTGGTGGATTAAGGATGTGTGATCTTTGGGGTTAGGAGGCATAAGAAGTCATACATGACAACTTAAATGACTCAGTTTGCATTTTGGGTCTATCTTCATAATGTCCTAAATATAACTTGGTTATGAAAATAAAATCAGTACTTGGTTCTGCCATTAGACTTTCAAAATGTCTTTCTATAGACATGTAACTGTTATGGTGTCGAAATCACTATGTATCCTGCAAACTATGTTTTTGTTTCCATTTATTTGATCATCAATATTTATTCATAATTTGTTCATAATTTTTCTTGGCCTTTCAGAATTTTATTTTTATGAACTCATTCTGTTTACCTTAATTTAATTTTTTTATTAATATGATGTTGTATTTCATTTTCTTATTATTTTCTATTAATAATAGCTGAATAATCCTTAATAAATAATGAATAATTAATAATTATTCTATTGATCTATTCTAAGCCTTATAGTTAAGTACTGACAACTGTTATTTCTTACAATATTAGCTGATACAGCTCATGTAAAATGTACACATGCTTGTATGAGATTACACATTTATTGTGGTTATCTGAATGTGATCCAGATGAGCCAGAATTAGTTAGTAAATGGTTGCATGAAGAGTTAGTGGGAAGGTGGGAAGTGAGTGGGCAGCACTGGGTTCCCGATCTTGAGGAGACTGGTAGCACAGCCTACTGCAATTGACACCCAGTATAGGCTAGCTGCACCACCAGGTACAGTATATAGGGCGCCCAACAATCAGTATACATATGCTGTAGCAGGCAGTGGGCATGCACAGACGCATACATGCTGAAAAGAGTCTGCAGTGGAGGACTTCTCATGCAGCCTCCTGTGACAAACGGGGACTCTGATGGCTACACGGATGATGGCTGTCACCCATGGGAAATGAATAGACTAGTCAGGTCACAGAATGGTCAACGGTTGTCAGGCAGAGAGGAGAAAAAAGGCAAAAAGGAGAGAGAGAAAACAATAAAAAGCTGCTGCAGCAGTTGGCTGGCATCAGTGAATTTACTAACTCTTCATTTCCCATTAATTTGATATCTAATGCTTGGGCATGTGACTGGTATATAGGTTCATAGACAATTAGTGGTTACATGATCTAAGAGAATGTTGAGGAGCGTAGCTCAATTTCCCGATTGCCCTAGTGTACCATCTGGTTATGTGACTTACCCAGGGCCACACATTAAGGAAGTGAAAACTGAAGGAATAAAATCATGAACAACAGGAAGCAGCTCATAACCTTAATTCTCTGAGCTAACTGCTAGACTGCTCTAAGAAGCATTATAGAGTACCATTCAGTTTATACCCCTTGACCAAATGTAGTTCTCCAACATAGTTCAAGAACATATGACACTTGAATTTTGAATCTAATTTAATTGCATCTGATTGACAAACTTGACATTTAATGGCTTTTGCCTAGTTTAACTAAATAAGATGGAACCAAGATGGAACCATATATTTTTTTGTTTTTGTACTATAACCTATGAAAGGCTTGTACAGATGCCCCTTTAGTATGGAATGTAATCTGTGTTTGATATGTCCATAAGTGACTCACTTCTTCATCTCTCGAATGAGTGAAAACAGCCATTAAGTGATTTCAGCACTATAGCCTGGAGATTCAAAACTGATGTGCCCACAATCGTGGTCAAGTCATGACTATTGGAATTGCATGTCCATTGAGCAGCAATGCTAATTATATATGCATGCAACCATGCCAGTGTGTATGATGAAGAGTCTCTCGCAGTCACAGCACAGACCTGTGGCTAAATCATGGCAAACTACCCCACAACCACATTGAAGTGCAAGCAGCTGAGGTAAACAATGATGGTGTACAAACACCACCAGCAGTTGATGCAAATATGCTCACACCATTTTGTAAAGTTGATGTAATCAATGGCACACACACACACACACACACACACACACACACACACGTGTGTGTGTGTGTGTGTGTGTGTGTGTGTGTGTGTGTGTGTGTGTGTGTGTGTATATATATATATATATATATATATATATATATATATATATATGTGTCTGTGTGTGTGTGTGTGTGTGTGTGTGTGTATGTGTGTGTGTGTGTGTGTGTATGTGTTTGGATACATGTATAAATACATACATAAAAAATGAGAGAGAGAGATGTGCCATGGAAGAAAAAACACCACTAATGTCCTTAGTACAGGTAACACCATAGTAACAGAATCCAGAGAAAGTTATAGTATAAAAATGTTAAGGGAGTTGCAGAACCAAACAACTGTTGGAAAACCAGAGCAAAGATGCTTATATGACAATATGTGAGTTTTAAAGAATGTGAACCTACAAAGGAGAGGTGGTATGCAATAAAGTGGCATGATGTACCAACCTGCACCAGTCCTGACAACATCAGAGTGTCAACAGTAGGTCTGCATTATACTGTGAATGTCATTAAAAAGGAACATATATTACCCTGAGGGGTGTCATATCATCAGTTCAATCCACATGCCAGTATATGCAAAGTTTACATACAAAGAGCACCACTGCAGCATTCAGAGTAGAAGGGCTCATAAAGCAGACATATCGGGGAAACGTAGCTCACGTGTAAAAGGATAGCTAAAAAAAGAAAGATAGGACTTATGGAAATTGAGTCCATAACTTTCACAATTAACATTTTCATAGCAATGCATTAGCAAGAGGAGCCACTGTAGCATTCCGGGTCCAATGGGTCATAAAACACAGATATTAAGGAAATAAAGCACATGTGCAGACTGCAAACTCAAAAATTGTAAAACAGCAAACAACCCACAGGGTATTTGACACTCCCAACCAGTGTACTGACACACAAAGAATAGTTGCATGAACACACTGAGCCAAAGAATAGTTGCATGAACACACTGAGCCATCTAAGGAGTTCAAATAATGGCAGTAGTTGTACTTTATTTCAAACTGGTATGCACAGCACGGTTTAGTTCATTTGTGTGAGTAGTTAGCATGTGCCACAGTCTTTTCATACATTTTGCCACAGAACGTGGAGTGCCATTTCTCTGTGGTCATATATGGCTATTTAGATTGCTGTCTGCTGACTGTCATGCAAAGTACGACCACAGAAACATGATTTTGAATTATATGCTCATTCCCGGCATTTGTGTAGGATGTATCTGTGTTTTACCATATCATAGGTCAGAAATGGGATGATAGGACAGAGATGAAAAGGGTGAAGCAAGCAGAAGGTACAACATAAGGTGAGGTAATACATAATGGACAGGACAGAGGTGCAATAGGAGCCCATATCTTCCAACTTCCTAAGTCAACAATGGCGAATGAAGTCAGAAATATATTATGATAAAAAGTGTCGATCTCCTCCATATAATTTACATATCTGTAATATGAATGTATATTTTGGAGAAATTGAAATCATTATATCAATAAAAGAGAAGCACAGATGAACTGAACTGAATCCCTGCTTCTGTGACTGACAGCCTCTAGACTACAGTTGTAGTAAGGCATTCCATGGAAGCACTCACAGAAAATATGACTAAAAAATACATCTCAGGGGAACTGAAGTCATGATAGTATGACAAAAAATATACCTAAATGTGTTAGAACCCCTGCCTTTGGCAATGATATTCTTTAGACCAGGGTATTACCAAGTGAAACTATGGGTGAACTTGTGTTGAATTAGTCTACAAACACACATTTCAGGAAAATGTTCCAACAGTGTTGATAACTGAAAACTGAACTTTAGAAAACAGCAGGTCCCCTTCACATGGTCGATATTTCAGAATGTCAAAGACCATATGATCGAGAGCATACGATCGACATTCGAAATGTTGACCATGCTGAAATGGCATCTCTAAACAGTGCGGAATGGAAAGATTTCCATTGTCCACACTGTAATGTGATCTTGGAGTTGGTATATTTACATTCCGGGGGTATGGGTGGCAGAGGCCCCCACGGGGGGGTGCAAGGGGCTATAGCCCCCCTCCCACTTGCAGCGAGAAGGTAAGATTTTGTTGTGTTTTTTTTTTGTATGGTCGACATTTCAAATACTGATCATATGGTCTCACCCATATGGTTTTCGACATTCTGATATGTTGGCCATATAAAGTAGACCCAAAATAGCATATGCCAACAATCAGAAGATTGAAATCCTTCTGCCAGTATACTAACAATGAGTAGACAGAGCCACAGAGCATGTCACATAAATGTTCATTTTAACTTACTCCTGCCTGCCTTCTGCTTTATAGCGCAGTAGCATTCTATACTGCTGCAATGCACACCTTCATGGATATGAACTCCTGCCTGCCTTCTGCTTTATAGCGCAGTAGCTTTCTATACTGCTGCAATGCACACCTTCATGGATATGAACTCCTGCCTGCCTTTTGCTTTATAGCGCAGTAGCTTTCTATACTGCTGCAATGCACACCTTCATGGATATGAACTCCTGCCTTCCTGCTGCTTTATAGCGCAGTAGCTTTCTATACTGCTGCAATGCACACCTTCATGGATATGAACTCCTGCCTGCCTTCTGCTTTATAGCGCAGTAGCTTTCTATACTGCTGCAATGCACACCTTCATGGATATGAACTCCTGCCTGCCTTATGCTTTATAGCGCAGTAGCTTTCTATACTGCTGCAATGCACACCTTCAAAGATAAGAACTCCTGCCTGCCTTCTGCTTTATAGCGCAGTAGCTTTCTATACTGCTGCAATGCACATCTTCGTGGATATGAACTCCTGCCTGCCTTATGCTTTATAGCGCAGTAGCTTTCTATACTGCTGCAATGCACACCTTCATGGATATGAACTCCTGCCTGCCTTCTGCTTTATAGCGCAGTGGCGTTCTATACTGCTGCAATGCACACCTTCATGGATATGAACTCCTGCCTGCCTTATGCTTTATAGCGCAGAAGCGTTCTATACTGCTGCAATGCATGCCTTCATGGATATGAACTCCTGCCTGCCTTCTGCTTTATAGCGCAGTAGTGTTCTATACTGCTGCAATGCACGCCTTCATGGATATCAACTCCTGCCTGCCTTCTGCTTTATAGCGCAGAAGCCTTCTATACTGCTGCAATGCACGCCTTCATGGATATGAACTCCTGCCTGCCTTCTGCTTTATAGCGCAGTAGCTTTCTATACTGCTGCAATGCACGCCTTCATGGATATGAACTCCTGCCTGCCTTCTGCTTTATAGCGCAGTAGCTTTCTATACTGCTGCAATGCACGCCTTCATGGATATGAACTCCTGCCTGCCTTCTGCTTTATAGCACAGTAGCTTTCTATACTGCTGCAATGCACACCTTCATGGATATGAACTCCTGCCTGCCTTCTGCTTTATAGCGCAGTAGCTTTCTATACTGCTGCAATGCACACCTTCATGGATATGAACTCCTACCTGCCTTCTGCTTTATAGTGCAGTAGCTTTCTATACTGCTGCAATGCACACCTTCATGGATATGAACTCCTGCCTGCCTGCCTTCTGCTTTATAGGGCAGTAGCTTTCTATACTGCTGCAATGCACACCTTCATGGATATGAACTCCTGCCTGCCTTCTGCTTTATAGCGCAGTGGCTTCCTATACTGCTGCAATGCACACCTTCATGGATATGAACTCCTGCCTGCCTTTTGCTTTATAGCGCAGTAGCATTCTATACTGCTGCAATGCACACCTTCATGGATATGAACTCCTGCCTGCCTTCTGCTTTATAGCGCAGTAGCGTTCTATACTGCTGCAATGCACACCTTCATGGATATGAACTCCTGCCTGCCTTCTGCTTTATAGCGCAGCAGCGTTCTATACTGCTGCAATGCACACCTTCATGGATATGAACTCCTGCCTGCCTTCTGCTTTATAGCGCAGCAGCGTTCTATACTGCTGCAATGCAGACCTTCATGGATATGAACTCCTGCCTGCCTTCTGCTTTATAGCGCAGTAGCGTTCTATACTGCTGCAATGCACACCTTCATGGATATGAACTCCTGCCTGCCTTCTGCTTTATAGCACAGTAGCTTTCTATACTGCTGCAATGCACACCTTCATGGATATGAACTCCTGCCTGGCTTCTGCTTTATAGCGCAGTAGCTTTCTATACTGCTGCAATGCACACCTTCATGGATATTAACTCCTGCCTGCCTTCTGCTTTATAGCGCAGTAGCTTTCTATACTGCTGCAATGCACACCTTCGTGGATATGAACTACTGCCTACCTTCTGCTTTATAGCGCAGTCGCTTTCTATAGTGCTGCAATGCACGCCTTCATGGATATGAACTCCTGCCTGCCTTCTGCTTTATAGCGCAGTAGCTTTCTATACTGCTGCAATGCACGCCTTCATGGATATGAACTCCTGCCTGCCTTCTGCTTTATAGCACAGTAGCTTTCTATACTGCTGCAATGCACGCCTTCATGGATATGAACTCCTGCCTGCCTTCTGCTTTGTAGCGCAGTAGCTTTCTATACTGCTGCAATGCACGCCTTCATGGATATGAACTCCTGCCTGCCTTCTGCTTTGTAGCACAGTAGCTTTCTATACTGCTGCAATGCACGCCTTCATGGATATGAACTCATGCCTGCCTTCTGCTTTATAGCGCAGTGGCTTCCTATACTGCTGCAATGCACACCTTCATGGATATGAACTCCTGCCTGCCTTTTGCTTTATAGCGCAGTAGCATTCTATACTGCTGCAATGCACACCTTCATGGATATGAACTCCTGCCTGCCTTCTGCTTTATAGCGCAGTAGCGTTCTATACTGCTGCAATGCACACCTTCATGGATATGAACTCCTGCCTGCCTTCTGCTTTATAGCGCAGCAGCGTTCTATACTGCTGCAATGCACACCTTCATGGATATGAACTCCTGCCTGCCTTCTGCTTTATAGCGCAGCAGCGTTCTATACTGCTGCAATGCAGACCTTCATGGATATGAACTCCTGCCTGCCTTCTGCTTTATAGCGCAGTAGCGTTCTATACTGCTGCAATGCACACCTTCATGGATATGAACTCCTGCCTGCCTTCTGCTTTATAGCACAGTAGCTTTCTATACTGCTGCAATGCACACCTTCATGGATATGAACTCCTGCCTGGCTTCTGCTTTATAGCACAGTAGCTTTCTATACTGCTGCAATGCACACCTTCATGGATATTAACTCCTGCCTGCCTTCTGCTTTATAGCGCAGTAGCTTTCTATACTGCTGCAATGCATGCCTTCGTGGATATGAACTACTGCCTACCTTCTGCTTTATAGCGCAGTAGCTTTCTATAGTGCTGCAATGCACGCCTTCATGGATATGAACTCCTGCCTGCCTTCTGCTTTATAGCGCAGTAGCTTTCTATACTGCTGCAATGCACGCCTTCATGGATATGAACTCCTGCCTGCCTTCTGCTTTATAGCACAGTAGCTTTCTATACTGCTGAAATGCACGCCTTCATGGATATGAACTCCTGCCTGCCTTCTGCTTTGTAGCGCAGTAGCTTTCTATACTGCTGCAATGCACGCCTTCATGGATATGAACTCCTGCCTGCCTTCTGCTTTGTAGCACAGTAGCTTTCTATACTGCTGCAATGCACACCTTCATGGATATGAACTCCTGCCTGCCTTCTGCTTTATAGCGCAGTGGCTTCCTATACTGCTGCAATGCACACCTTCATGGATATGAACTCCTGCCTGCCTTTTGCTTTATAGCGCAGTAGCATTCTATACTGCTGCAATGCACACCTTCATGGATATGAACTCCTGCCTGTCTTCTGCTTTATAGCGCAGTAGCGTTCTATACTGCTGCAATGCACACCTTCATGGATATGAACTCCTGCCTGCCTTCTGCTTTATAGCGCAGCAGCGTTCTATACTGCTGCAATGCACACCTTCATGGATATGAACTCCTGCCTGCCTTCTGCTTTATAGCGCAGCAGCGTTCTATACTGCTGCAATGCAGACCTTCATGGATATGAACTCCTGCCTGCCTTCTGCTTTATAGCGCAGTAGCGTTCTATACTGCTGCAATGCACACCTTCATGGATATGAACTCCTGCCTGCCTTCTGCTTTATAGCACAGTAGCTTTCTATACTGCTGCAATGCACACCTTCATGGATATGAACTCCTGCCTGGCTTCTGCTTTATAGCGCAGTAGCTTTCTATACTGCTGCAATGCACACCTTCATGGATATTAACTCCTGCCTGCCTTCTGCTTTATAGCGCAGTAGCTTTCTATACTGCTGCAATGCACGCCTTCGTGGATATGAACTACTGCCTACCTTCTGCTTTATAGCGCAGTAGCTTTCTATAGTGCTGCAATGCACGCCTTCATGGATATGAACTCCTGCCTGCCTTCTGCTTTATAGCGCAGTAGCTTTCTATACTGCTGCAATGCACGCCTTCATGGATATGAACTCCTGCCTGCCTTCTGCTTTATAGCACAGTAGCTTTCTATACTGCTGCAATGCACGCCTTCATGGATATGAACTCCTGCCTGCCTTCTGCTTTGTAGCGCAGTAGCTTTCTATACTGCTGCAATGCACGCCTTCATGGATATGAACTCCTGCCTGCCTTCTGCTTTGTAGCACAGTAGCTTTCTATACTGCTGCAATGCACGCCTTCATGGATATGAACTCCTGCCTGCCTTCTGCTTTATAGCGCAGTAGCTTTTTATACTGCTGCAATGCACACCTTCATGGATATGAACTTCTGCCTGCTTTCTGCTTTATAGTGCAGCAGCGTTCTATACTGCTGCAATGCACACCTTCATGGATATGAACTCCTGCCTGCCTTCTGCTTTATAGCGCAGCAGCGTTCTATACTGCTGCAATGCACACCTTAATGGATATGAACTCCTGCCTGCCTTCTGCTTTATAGCGCAGCAGCGTTCTATACTGCTGCAATGCAGACCTTCATGGATATGAACTCCTGCCTGCCTTCTGCTTTATAGCGCAGTAGCGTTCTATACTGCTGCAATGCACACCTTCATGGATATGAACTCTTGCCTGCCGTCTGCTTTATAGCACAGTAGCTTTCTATACTGCTGCAATGCACACCTTCATGGATATGAACTCCTGCCTGCCTTCTGCTTTATAGTGCAGTAGCTTTCTATACTGCTGCAATGCACACCTTCATGGATATTAACTCCTGCCTGCCTTCTGCTTTATAGCGCAGTAGCTTTCTATAGTGCTGCAATGCACGCCTTCATGGATATGAACTCCTGCCTGCCTTTTGCTTTATAGCGCAGTAGCTTTCTATACTGCTGCAATGCACGCCTTCATGGATATGAACTCCTGCCTGCCTTCTGCTTTATAGCACAGTAGCTTTCTATACTGCTGCAATGCACGCCTTCATGGATATGAACTCCTGCCTGCCTTCTGCTTTGTAGCGCAGTAGCTTTCTATACTGCTGCAATGCACGCCTTCATGGATATGAACTCCTGCCTGCCTTCTGCTTTGTAGCACAGTAGCTTTCTATACTGCTGCAATGCACGCCTTCATGGATATGAACTCCTGCCTGCCTTCTGCTTTATAGCGCAGTAGCTTTCTATACTGCTGCAATGCACACCTTCATGGATATGAACTCCTGCCTGCCTTCTGCTTTGTTGCACAGTAGATTTCTATACTGCTGCAATACACACCTTCATGGATATGAACTCCTGCCTGCCTTCTGCTTTGTAGCGCAGTAGCTTTCTATACTGCTGCAATGCACACCTTCATGGATATGAACTCCTGCCTGCTTTCTGCTTTATAGCGCAGTAGCTTTCTATACTGCTGCAATTCACACCTTCATGGATATGAACTCCTGCCTGCCTTCTGCTTTATAGCGCAGTAGCTTTTTATACTGCTGCAATGCACACCTTCATGGATATGAACTTCTGCCTGCCTTCTGCTTTATAGCGCAGTAGCTTTCTATACTGCTGAAATGCACACCTTCATGGATATGAACTCCTGCCTGCCTTCTGCTTTATAGCACAGTCGCTTTCTATACTGCTGCAATGCACACCTTCATGGATATGAACTCCTGCCTGCCTTCTGCTTTATAGCACAGTAGCGTTCTATACTGCTGCAATGCACACTTTCATGGATATGATCTCCTGCCTGCCTTCTGCTTTATAGCGCAGTAGCTTTCTATACTGCTGCAATGCACACCTTCATGGATATGAACTCCTGCCTGCCTTCTGCTTTATAGCGCAGTAGCTTTCTATACTGCTGCAATGCACACCTTCATGGATATGAACTCCTGCCTTCCTGCTGCTTTATAGCGCAGTAGCTTTCTATACTGCTGCAATGCACACCTTCATGGATATGAACTCCTGCCTGCCTTCTGCTTTATAGCGCAGTAGCTTTCTATACTGCTGCAATGCACACCTTCATGGATATGAACTCCTGCCTGCCTTATGCTTTATAGCGCAGTAGCTTTCTATACTGCTGCAATGCACACCTTCAAAGGATAAGAACTCCTGCCTGCCTTCTGCTTTATAGCGCAGTAGCTTTCTATACTGCTGCAATGCACATCTTCATGGATATGAACTCCTGCCTGCCTTATGCTTTATAGCGCAGTAGCTTTCTATACTGCTGCAATGCACATCTTCATGGATATGAACTCCTGCCTGCCTTCTGCTTTATAGCGCAGAAGCGTTCTATACTGCTGCAATGCATGCCTTCATGGATATGAACTCCTGCCTGCCTTCTGCTTTATAGCGCAGTAGTGTTCTATACTGCTGCAATGCACGCCTTCATGGATATGAACTCCTGCCTGCCTTCTGCTTTATAGCGCAGTAGCCTTCTATACTGCTGCAATGCACGCCTTCATGGATATGAACTCCTGCCTGCCTTCTGCTTTATAGCGCAGTAGCTTTCTATACTGCTGCAATGCACGCCTTCATGGATATGAACTCCTGCCTGCCTTCTGCTTTATAGCGCAGTAGCTTTCTATACTGCTGCAATGCACGCCTTCATGGATATGAACTCCTGCCTGCCTTCTGCTTTATAGCACAGTAGCTTTCTATACTGCTGCAATGCACACCTTCATGGATATGAACTCCTGCCTGCCTTCTGCTTTATAGCGCAGTAGCTTTCTATACTGCTGCAATGCACACCTTCATGGATATGAACTCCTACCTGCCTTCTGCTTTATAGTGCAGTAGCTTTCTATACTGCTGCAATGCACACCTTCATGGATATGAACTCCTGCCTGCCTTCTGCTTTATAGGGCAGTAGCTTTCTATACTGCTGCAATGCACACCTTCATGGATATGAACTCCTGCCTGCCTTCTGCTTTATAGCGCAGTGGCTTCCTATACTGCTGCAATGCACACCTTCATGGATATGAACTCCTGCCTGCCTTTTGCTTTATAGCGCAGTAGCATTCTATACTGCTGCAATGCACACCTTCATGGATATGAACTCCTGCCTGCCTTCTGCTTTATAGCGCAGTAGCGTTCTATACTGCTGCAATGCACACCTTCATGGATATGAACTCCTGCCTGCCTTCTGCTTTATAGCACAGCAGCGTTCTATACTGCTGCAATGCACACCTTCATGGATATGAACTCCTGCCTGCCTTCTGCTTTATAGCGCAGCAGCGTTCTATACTGCTGCAATGCAGACCTTCATGGATATGAACTCCTGCCTGCCTTCTGCTTTATAGCGCAGTAGCGTTCTATACTGCTGCAATGCACACCTTCATGGATATGAACTCCTGCCTGCCTTCTGCTTTATAGCACAGTAGCTTTCTATGCTGCTGCAATGCACACCTTCATGGATATGAACTCCTGCCTGGCTTCTGCTTTATAGCGCAGTATCTTTCTATACTGCTGCAATGCACACCTTCATGGATATTAACTCCTGCCTGCCTTCTGCTTTATAGCGCAGTAGCTTTCTATACTGCTGCAATGCACGCCGTGGATATGAACTACTGCCTACCTTCTGCTTTATAGCGCAGTAGCTTTCTATAGTGCTGCAATGCACGCCTTCATGGATATGAACTCCTGCCTGCCTTCTGCTTTATAGCGCAGTAGCTTTCTATACTGCTGCAATGCACGCCTTCATGGATATGAACTCCTGCCTGCCTTCTGCTTTATAGCACAGTAGCTTTCTATACTGCTGCAATGCACGCCTTCATGGATATGAACTCCTGCCTGCCTTCTGCTTTGTAGCGCAGTAGCTTTCTATACTGCTGCAATGCACGCCTTCATGGATATGAACTCCTGCCTGCCTTCTGCTTTGTAGCACAGTAGCTTTCTATACTGCTGCAATGCACGCCTTCATGGATATGAACTCCTGCCTGCTTTTTGCTTTATAGCGCAGTAGCTTTCTATACTGCTGCAATGCACACCTTCATGGATATGAACTCCTGCCTGCCTTCTGCTTTATAGCGCAGTAGCTTTTTATACTGCTGCAATGCACACCTTCATGGATATGAACTCCTGCCTGCCTTCTGCTTTATAGCGCAGCAGCGTTCTATACTGCTGCAATGCACACCTTAATTGATATGAACTCCTGCCTGCCTTCTGCTTTATAGCGCAGCAGCGTTCTATACTGCTGCAATGCAGACCTTCATGGATATGAACTCCTGCCTGCCTTCTGCTTTATAGCGCAGTAGCGTTCTATACTGCTGCAATGCACACCTTCATGGATATGAACTCCTGCCTGCCTTCTGCTTTATAGCACAGTAGCTTTCTATACTGCTGCAATGCACACCTTCATGGATATGAACTCCTGCCTGCCTTCTGCTTTATAGCGCAGTAGCTTTCTATACTGCTGCAATGCACACCTTCATGGATATTAACTCCTGCCTGCCTTCTGCTTTATAGCGCAGTAGCTTTCTATACTGCTGCAATGCACGCCTTCGTGGATATAAACTACTGCCTACCTTCTGCTTTATAGCGCAGTAGCTTTCTATAGTGCTGCAATGCACGCCTTCATGGATATGAGCTCCTGCCTGCCTTCTGCTTTATAGCGCAGTAGCTTTCTATACTGCTGCAATGCACTCCTTCATGGATATGAACTCCTGCCTGCCTTCTGCTTTATAGCACAGTAGCTTTCTATACTGCTGCAATGCACACCTTCATGGATATTAACTCCTGCCTGCCTTCTGCTTTATAGCGCAGTAGCTTTCTATACTGCTGCAATGCACGCCTTCGTGGATATGAACTACTGCCTACCTTCTGCTTTATAGCGCAGTAGCTTTCTATAGTGCTGCAATGCACGCCTTCATGGATATGAACTCCTGCCTGCCTTCTGCTTTATAGCGCAGTAGCTTTCTATACTGCTGCAATGCACTCCTTCATGGATATGAACTCCTGCCTGCCTTCTGCTTTATAGCACAGTAGCTTTCTATACTGCTGCAATGCACGCCTTCATGGATATGAACTCCTGCCTGCCTTCTGCTTTGTAGCGCAGTAGCTTTCTATACTGCTGCAATGCACGCCTTCATGGATATGAACTCCTGCCTGCCTTCTGCTTTGTAGCACAGTAGCTTTCTATACTGCTGCAATGCACGCCTTCATGGATATGAACTCCTGCCTGCCTTCTGCTTTATAGCGCAGTAGCTTTCTATACTGCTGCAATGCACACCTTCATGGATATGAACTCCTGCCTGCCTTCTGCTTTGTTGCACAGTAGTTTTCTATACTGCTGCAATACACACCTTCATGGATATGAACTCCTGCCTGCCTTCTGCTTTGTAGCGCAGTAGCTTTCTATACTGCTGCAATGCACACCTTCATGGATATGAACTCCTGCCTGCTTTCTGCTTTATAGCGCAGTAGCTTTCTATACTGCTGCAATGCACACCTTCATGGATATGAACTCCTGCCTGCCTTCTGCTTTATAGCACAGTAGCTTTTTATACTGCTGCAATGCACACCTTCATGGATATGAACTTCTGCCTGCCTTCTGCTTTATAGCGCAGTAGCTTTCTATACTGCTGAAATGCACACCTTCATGGATATGAACTCCTGCCTGCCTTCTGCTTTATAGCACAGTCGCTTTCTATACTGCTGCAATGCACACCTTCATGGATATGAACTCCTGCCTGCCTTCTGCTTTATAGCGCATTAGCTTTCTATACTGCTGCAATGCACACCTTCATGGATATGAACTCCTGCCTGCCTTCTGCTTTATAGCGCAGTAGTTGTCTATACTGCTGCAATGCACACCTTCATGGATATGAACTCCTGCGTGCCTTCTGCTTTATTGCGCAGTAGCGTTCTATACTGCTGCAATGCACACTTTCATGGATATGATCTCCTGCCTGCCTTCTGCTTTATAGCGCAGTAGCTTTCTATACTGCTGCAATGCACACCTTCATGGATATGAACTCCTGCCTGCCTTCTGCTTTATAGCGCAGTGGCGTTCTATACTGCTGCAATGCACATCTTCATGGATATGAACTCCTGCCTGCCTTCTGCTTTATAGCGCAGTAGCGTTCTATACTGCTGCAATGCACACCTTCATGGATATGAACTCCTGCCTGCCTTCTGCTTTATAGTGCAGTAGCTTTCTATACTGCTGCAATGCACACCTTCATGGATATGAACTCCTGCCTGCCTTCTGCTTTATAGCGCAGCACATTTTAAAGTGGAGTTAAAGAAGAACAGAAACAAATGTTTCAGAAAACACACATTTCAAGGGAATGTTGAAACTACTTGGAAGACTGAAAAATGAACATTGGTAACCAGCATACAACAAACAGGAGATCATAACCTTCTCCAAATGTATGGGCAGTGTATACATCAATACCAAAGTTTTACATACAGATATCGTATTTAGTCTTATTTCATATACACATTGCAAGTAACTAGCACTTCAAGCACATTGTTTTGAAGACTGCTACAAGGTAAAGCTCCTCTGATTTGAATACCAACCTCACTAACTGGTATTTTCTAGAGCCATAAATTATCAAGTGAAGCCACAGAAGAACTTATGACAAGCATGTCAGAAAGCAATCAGGGGACCAAAACCCTCATCTTACTGTATGGACAATGTACACAGCAATGGTAAACTGCTAAATGCACATACCAGCTTTAGGATTATTTCACATATGCATTGCAAGTGTCTGTTTTGAAGATTGTTACTAGGCAGACCTCCTCAGATTTGAACCCCTGCCTGCCTGACTGACACATTCTAGATAAGTACATTATCTAGTGTAGCCAAAGACAAAATTAAAATAAATGTGCAAGAAAATACAATTGCAAGAGAATGTTGCAGCATTATGGAAGACTGAAAGATAAACATTGGTAAACATATAACCAACAGTAGATCAAAACCTTCCAGACAGTGAACTGACAATGTGTACTTCACTTCATGACTACAATGAGTGATGGAAGCTTTTAAAGTGAAACAATTACCTTCATCTTCAGTCAGTATTGCTTGGTGTCACGCATCAACAGTCAGCTCACTTGCATGTTGGATGCCAAAGTCTTAATGCATTTGAAGGACTTTTCAATTTTTGTCACAGGATGAGAAGAATAATTTCTCTGTGCATACAGATGAATTGCAAAGTTGTTCTCTGCCAAGTGTCACACAATGTTGTTGTGTTGTGTCTTTTGGCTTTTCCCGGTTAGGGGTCGCCACAGCGGAACTCCTGTCCGCTAATAATTGGCAGTAGATTTTTACATGTCGAGTTGCCAGCCCTGACGCACAGCCTTCAATGAAGGTACACCCATTCACGCATGTCTCCATACAGAAGACGCTCTAGCTGAGAATCGAACATACAATATATACCACAAATAGATGATTTTTCTTGTTTTATGACATTCTGGCCATGTGTATGGTATGATAATGTTTTTTCACAAGATTAAGGTTTGTAAAGGGTGTACAAACTGAATGAAAATGGTCACAAGCAGTCAGGATGACAAAGGCTGAGGAAGATGACAAACTCCATGACTGAAAACACTGATTGAGGATAGGAATGTTCATTTCAAGGGAAAGAAACAATTTGTAAGCCAAGATGACTACAGCTGTATGGCTTTGAAACCATCCTTGTGTCATTCAAATTCTCCACAACAGAGCCTTAGCTAGGTATACTGCAGAATAAGGCAAAAGAGAGCTGTTGGTAAAACAGATATCAGGGTAAGGGAATATATGCTAGCAATAAAAAAGAAATACATCTGACCATATTTGAAGTCATGAATCTGTCAATGACATCCCTGAAACAAAGCATTGGCCAGGTATGTCACTAAAGTACTCAGAGGAAAAGTATTAAAAAATAAAATAAAATAAAATAAAACATTGCAGGGGAATGGCATACATTTGTATGATGAAAACATAATATGTAAAACACCATCCAACCTTTTGGGGATTAGAACTCTGTGCCTAGTGCACTGAGAATGGAATCATCACATCGTGAATATGCTGAGGCATAAATGGCTTCATAGGAAAAATATTAACTTTCCTGTAGTTTACTATTGCTTATTATGTTAAGCTTGTTTGTACAATTGATAGTAAAATTTTCACATTCAAAGGATTTTCCTTAATTTTTGCTATGGCACCAGAAGTATTATTTCTCTGTGACTATATACGAACATCAATCGTTGTCTACCATCTGTTGTACAATGTGTTCCCACAGAAATATTACTAGTTTTTTAAGTTATCTGTCAACATATGTGTTGTCCGTTTATCTATTTTTTCCAGGAAATGGGAGTATAACGTGAAGCAAACAAAGGGTAGGACATCAGGTGAGCCAAATAATGAATGAGACAGATTGATCTCACAAATTCTTTCCCCAATAATAATAGACAAATCCATACTTACATTTTGTTATAAAGTGACAAACTCCCTGACATAATTTAGAAATTGGAGGATGGGAAAATTTCACTTTAGGAGAATGGAACACAAAATAGCAAGACAGTTGAAATACACCTAAGTAGATTTCAACCTGTGCCTTTGTGAGTGACATTCTCTAGATCAGTATTTTAGTAAGTGAAATCATAAAAGTTATAAAGTGTTAGAAAATACTTTTCTAGACATGTTAGAACAGTGATGACTGAAAAGATAACATTGAAGGGGAACTACATATAGTTGCATGGTGGAAACATATTCTTGTAAAACAACCTGCCACCATGATAAGATTAGAACCCTGAAACCAGTGCACTGATAATGGACTCATAACACCTTGAATGTATTGGGGTCTATATCATATGAGCGAATTGCATAAATTGCGAATGCTCATAATATCGAATGTACCAAACCTCGAAATGCTTTTTCTGAGATTGCGGTACAGTGAAGAATGGGATATTTGCCCTTTCCTCGCTGTAGTGCGATCTTGGAGTTGGAATATATATTTAGCGGGGGTGTGGGGTTCACAGCCCCCCTAAACAGGAAGTTTGAGGTCCAGTACATACGATATTATGAGCGTTCGCAATTTGTGCGATTCGTTCATATGATATAGACCCAATGTATTGCACCACTGAAGCAGTTACAGAAAAAGCATTATCTTCACCATATTTCATGGTTGCTTGGTGATGCGCACCTTTGCTCAGCTGAGTTGAGTGAGCAATGGCAATATCCTTTCTGCATGACAAAGATTTTTCTTTAGTTCTGCCATAGGATAAGAACTATGTTAACTATCATTTACATGACTAGTGACATGATCTATGCCAACCGTTGCATAACATATGACCACAAAAAGATAATTTTAATTTACAAGCCCTTTTTGACCGTGTGTGGTGTGTTAATATCTTTTTTTGAACAGACTAAAGATTGAAATAGGAGTATAAGACAGAGATGAAAAGGGGAAACAAGCAGAGGACAGAACACAAGGTGTGCAAATAAAGAATGAGGTAGATGAAGGTGGATAGGAGCATACCCCTCAACTTCTTAGCTTAATATATTCTTAATTATTTACTGACTGAAATCCTCAATTATTTGTGAGACAAATGCACCTTTTATGATAAAGTATGGGAGCCAAGCATGTATACAGTAATTGGAGGTCTGTGAAAATGAGAGGTATGTGTTGGGAGTATTTTTGTGGGATAGGTGCCTTTTTTATTTATGTATATATTTATTTATTTACTGCAACAGAAAGTTGCGGAAGGAAGTCAGGGAACTATGAGGTAGGTAGGTAGGTAGGTGGGAGGATAAGTTACAAGAGGAGACAGACATGGCTGACAGGGTGTGGGGTAACATAATGAGGAGGGGGAACACACTGGTGAAGGATACATCAGACAAACAAAGGGAATATCCTGGGACAGGGAGAACTGCATAAAATACAGGAATAGTTACAGACTAAAGAGAAGAGAAGACTGTGTCTGGGGATAGAATTGGTTGTGCAGATATGCAGTCTCTGCCAGCTTTGACACCATGGAAAATTACTGCTCACCCTGGGAGCTGTCATTACTTGGTACTGCCTCAGAACCTGGAGGCAGTGCTGGGTAGGGAAGTGACTCATTGAGATGTTGGAGTATTATCTTTATACACCTGATGTGGTCATGTACTCTCCTGTCTCACATATCCCACACAAGGTCTGCCAGTTGCTGTTGAGTGACATAATTATGACTCCCCCACTTGCACTGATTCCAGTGGGTATCAGTTTACTACCCTCTGATAAAAGGGTACTTGACCCAGTTGATGCAAGTATGGGTTGGTAGAAGTGTTTGTCCGAGGTATAGTTTTTGTGTAAGTAGCTGACAACTAATATATGTCCAGGGTCATTGTGCAAGCACAGCAAGTTTCAGTATAGCCTCGACAGAGGTTGTGAGGATAATTCAGGCTGTACATGCTGACATCCCTGGTTTGGCACATATGTCTCTAATGGACACAGGCAACTTGTAAATGGTTCATCTCCCAGGCCCCTGCTTGTATATGCTTCATCTCCCATTCCCCTGCTTACACTTATCAAGGGTATCAGAGCTTGTCAGAGATTTGTGATGCATGGCTAGGCTTAAAAAGGCCCTTGTGGTCATTAGCCTAGTAAACACCTATGAACCTATGAACATAAGGGAGAGCATGAACAGTATTCCTGATTCACTGGATAGAGTGGCTCAAACATTGGCATGTGAATTGTCTACTCTGGGTTGTCTGTTTTATTTATTTATTTATTTTATTTTATTTTATTTATCCTTTGTTGACCAGGCTAGTCTCACTAGACTAGTGGCCTCTGTTCAGGGGAAGCCCAAAGTGGCATTTATACTTCTAGGGAAAATTTGGTCAAAGCATCTGGAAACATCACTTACTCTTTTCAATAGGTGCCATAGGATCTTTTCTGTCTACCTGAGGTCCCACCAACTCAAATAAATGGAACCTCAGTTTAACATTTCATTCAAAGGACAACAAATTCAGGAGTGCATCACCCCCCCCATGCTGTACTGCAGTTTCAGCAATTGACCTGCCTGGTGTGAGAATAGAACCCACAGCCTTTTGCTCTAAAAGCAAGTGTGCCACGTGTTGTACCAGTGACTCTCTCAGGTGCAAGGTCCATCCTTGCAGCTGGTCATCAATGACATCCTTGGATGTTAGTTGACTTTGCCATGGATAAGTGATATTCCACTTCTGCAGTGCTATGTCCACTGCAACATTGACTGTAAATATGTCTATATCCAGGAGAGGCCATCCACATGGTTCTGGTCATCGTTATGCTGGAACATCTTCCATCGGACATTGGTTACAGTTAGATAACACACTGACATATGCCTAAGGTCATGGGACAGCGAGTATACCTGCTGGCACAGCCATCTTTTCTGAGTGTGAGAGTGCATGGGAAGCTGGACCTTCTGTCCAGCCTGTTCCGGACCTGTTCAGTAGGCACTGTGTTGCACCATGTATTTAGGCTGTCTATCTGCAGACACACACACACACACACACACACACACACACACTAACACACACCAACACCACAGCCCAGGGTATCACACATCTACAGAGCCTGGTTTGTCCTGACATTAAGCCACTTATAGCAGATTAAACACTTGCTCTAAAAGCACATTTTGTTGTTATATGTCTCAGTTCTCCCACTCACACACTTCAATATGAATGGCATGCCCTCCTGTACTGCCTTCCTCACCTGTGCAAATGATGATAACTATACCCTGCTCTTTGTAAATCACAACTTGAGCTGCCTATGTTTGATACAAAGTGTGGCCAGTGTGTGTCGGTAAGCACAATCTAGTGTTTCTGTATGTATAGGTTTCACTGCATATATCTTATAGGTTCATAGGTTCGTAGGTAGGTACTAGGCTATCAGCCCTGGAGCCTATACAAGCCCAGCCAAAAAGGTACCCTGGCTTTTGCCACCCAAGAAAATTATTTTCCTGTGCCACTGTCGAGCAGAGCCCCGGGGTGAATTTCCTATTTCCCATCCAATCATCAAGATTTTTCTTGAAGAGTACTAATGAGGAGCTTTGTTTGATATAGATAGGTAGTTTATTCCAGAGTATGGGAAGTCTCTGGGACAGGAATCTATCCCTCCGGCATGTTCTGTTTATTGTGGTGACAATATCTGCTTAGGTATTGTATAGTTATGGACTCCCTTCCTCACCTGTGCAAATGATGATAAATGTGCCCTGCCCTTTTTACATTGTGACTTGGGTTACCTATGTCTGATGCACAGCATGGCCAGTCTATGCATGCGTAAGCATGGTCTGGTGTTTTTTATGCAGTATTTTTACTATATATATCCACTTAGCTCTTGTATAGTTATATAGGTTCATAGGTTCATAGGTAGGTACTAGGCTATTGGCCCTATGGCCTATATAAGCCTAGCCAAAAAGGCTTTCGCCACCCAAAAAAATTATTTTCCTGTGCCCCTGTCGAGCAGAGTCACAGAGGTGATCCCCGGGGTGAATTTCCTATTTCCCATCCAATCATCAAGATTTTTCTTGAAGAGTGCTAATGAGGAGCTTTGTTTGATATAGATAGGTAGTTTGTTCCAGAGTATGGGAAGTCTCTGGGACAGGAATCTATCCCTCCAATATAAATAAATAAAAATGCTGGCAGGCAGAGTTTCACAGGCACAAATCACTCAGGTGATGATAAACCAAAGGTGTATTTAATGATAAAAATCCACAAGAAAAACAAATAAAATTTGAACGCTTTTGTTAAACAAGTGTTAACTTCATCAGACACCATTAAAATGTAAGACAGCCATTTATATACATATAAAAAATACTCTGATTAGGTAAGCAAAGAGAGCCAGCTAGCTAAGCAATACTGAGACAGAACATTAATTAACCCCTTGATGACTGTGTTACAGTTGAAACTGTTGCATCTTAAATACAACTAAAACTTGCAATTAAAAGATAAATTATTAGTCTCATACTTGTGTCATGAATGATTCTAAATAGGATAAAACTAAAACCAAAGTAATTTTTAAAATCTCATGTTAAATATTCACATAATGCTAAAATGTTTACCAAAGCCAAATACATACAAAAGTGCTTGTGTTTAATAAATGTTTTGAGATATGTTGTTCATTTCTAGGGCTTTTAATTTCAATACAGGAGAGATGGATGTCCTGTCATTTATCCCATCGATCTGCCTGTAGTAAGATTTGCCACCTTAACTCCTTTAACTCCAACTGAAGTCCCCAAGGCTTTTTGTCACTGATGTCTACATAGTCTATTGCCTTAAATGTGAAATTGTGGTCAGTATTGTCCTGAATATGCCTCGCTAAAGCATTATTAATATTATTCTTTCTTATGGCATAGTTGTGTTCATAAATTCTGGAGTTAAATTTCCTTTCTGTTTTGCCTACACAAAATGCTAGGCATTGGTCACATGTAGCCATGTAGACCACTGCCTTGGAGTGACTGTTATATTTACCTTTTACATAATGGTCTATACCATTCACTGTAAATTTGCTGCCTGATTTCACCTTGTGGCACCAGTTACAAGACTCACATTTGTACATCCCTACACGTCCTGTTCTAGTGTAGTTAGAACCTTTCCTAAGAAGGTCTTTTAAGTTTGAGCCCCTTCTGTATGTAACTATAGGTCTTTCTCCTATTTGCGCCCTGATGTACAAGTCATCCATTAAAATGTCCCAGTTCTTATAAAAAATGGATATCAAGTGGTATGATGGTATTTATCCCTCCAGCATGTTCTGTTTATTGTGGTGATAAGGTTTAGGTCACTAGAGCGTGTAGCTTGGAGGGATTGGGATTTCTTTAAATGGAACATGTCCAACAGCTTAGCATAGCTTTGTATGTTAGGCAGAGATCGCCTCTGAGTAGGCGATATGCGACGGAGTAAAGCTGGAGTTTTTTTTGAGACAGTCTGCATAGGTCATCTGTTTGAGGCCAGTAATCCTCTTTGTGCGGTACTTCTGTGGCCTTTCCAGTGTTGTAGATGTCTTGTGAGGTACATACCAAGAGGGGCATTGTACTCTATAATGGGTCTAATGAGTGATGAGTAGAGGGGAACAATTACCTCTTTTTTTCCTGATTGAGAAAACATTTGTGATGAGGTGTGCCACATAGAAGGATTTCCTGACAACTGTGGCAATGTGATTATCAAAGGAGAGACTACTGTCCACCTGTGTCCCAAAGTCTCTTATCACACTTTTGGTGTTAAGTAGACTACCACCTATGTGGTAGCTCATGGGTACAGAGTTTTTACCAAAGGCGATGACAATGCACTTTTTGGCATTGAGCTTGAGGCAATAGCTTTGACACCAGGCATCTGTCTTCATGAGGCCCTTTTATAGGATGTCCACATCATTAGGAGTTTCAATTATGGCTGCTAGTTTGCAGTCATCTGCGAACTTCTTTAGCCAAATACCTTCTGTGTTAGCCTGTATTTCAGAAAAGTAGATACCAAACAGGAGAGGACCCAGGACTGAACCCTGTGGTACTCCACTTGTCACTGGTCTGAAGTCAGATTTGGAGTCTGCTACTTTCACAGTGTGGGTTCTGTCAGTGAGCCAGTTGGCAACCCATCTTGTGTATAGGGATTTATACCTAGTTTAGTGAGTTTATCTATAATTCCAGAGTGGTGGATGGTGTCAAAAGCCTTGGCAAGATCTAGATAGTGACTACTTGGTGACTGCTTTAAAGAAGTCTATCAGATTTAGGAGACATGATCTGCCTTTTACAAACCCAAACTGGGTGGGGTCCAGAGTTTGGAGATTACCAATGTCTTTTTGCATAAGATCCATGATGATGCATTCCATGGTCTTGCAGACCAGGCTCATTAGGCTAATGGGGCAGTAGCTCCCAGGGTCCATGGTGGCTCCCCTTTGTGGAGTGGAATAACCGTCGCTGTGCACCATTCAGTGGCCACAAAGCCTAAGGTGAGGCTATGATTGAACATGGTGCTTGGGTGGGGTGCCAGTTCATTCTACAGTTCCTGTAGCACGCAACCTGGGATGTTGTCAGGTCCCATGGATGCTGTGTTCTTGGCTTTGGAGAATGTGTTTTTTACCTGTGCAGCCATGATTACAGGAACTTTGCATTCTTCCAGTATAGAGATGGGCCATTTAGGGGGTGAGAAGGAAGTAAAGTTAGCACTGAGCCTATCTGCCAGGATGTTGGCAATATCAGTTGGGTCTGTATATTTAGTGCCATTGTGCTGTAACTCAGAGCAGATCTGAGTGTTGCCATTGAGATTCTTGACATAGCTATAGAATGGTTTGTGGTTGTCTTTAGAATCAGTGGTGATTTTGTTTTCAAAACTAGCTTTGGAGGATTTTATGAGGGATCTCAGCTTCTTACAGAGGCTAACAAGGGAGTTCCTCCAATCATGGGATTTTACTCTTTTTTGAAATAGTTTCTTTCTTCTGTTGTAGAGTTTATTTATGGCAGGGGACTACCAGATTGGCTTCCTTTTTTTGGAGGATAGCATTTTCGTTCTGTTAAGAATAGCATGATCCATGCACTTATGTAAGTGCTTATAAAGTGCATTTGTGTAGGATTCAGCAGTCATACCTCTATTGTCCATCTGCATGGGTGTCGTGAAGTTTGACACTTCTGTCTTAAGAAGCACGAAGTTGGCTTTGGCGAAATTTTTTACGGTGGTTTCCCTCATGGGGTGAGAGTGGGATGTGGATGTCTTGGATGATTAGTTTGTGGTCGGATATGACCAATGAGGAATTGACCTCTGGTGTGGAACACCGGTCGCCTATGTTGGTAATGACCAGGTCTAGGATATTGCTGCCCCTGGAGGGGGTGTGGATAAGTTGATCCAAGGCACTGGAATTTATGAATTCCAGAAAATGTTGAGCAAAAGAGTTGGTACATGAGTAGTTTTCCCAGTTAATGGTGGGATAGTTGAAATCATCCATTATTAGGGTGTTCGGTTGTACCCTAATATTTTCCAGTGTATCAAGAAATGAGGAGTGGGAATCCTGGGGCATGGTGGGAGATCTGTAGCAAGTTACAATTTGGATTGTGGTCTTGACCAGAGTTAGTTGCACTTGGATAATCTCGGATGCATTATGCTGAGCATTTAGCCTGGAGGTGTGGATATCCTTAATGAATATGGAAACGCCTCCACCTTTAGTGTTTCGGTCCAGGTTAGGTGGTCAAAAAGTGTGGTATGAATTATAGCCTGGTAATGCAGGGGTGATCTCTGGAACCTTGAACCAGTTCTCTGTCACTGCACAGATGGCGATGTTCTCCATTTTAAGGAGTGCCTCGAGTGAATGCATTTTGAGGTTTAGACTTCTAGCATTGAGTAGCATTACCTTCAGATTTTGCTTGCTTGTACCTGTTAAGGTGGTGAATTTGTCATTTGAACCTTGCCTAAAAAATGGCACTATAGGGGTGGCAAGAGCCTTAGCCAGTATCCGGAATCCCAAGGGTGACAGGTGCAGGCTATCTCTGGCAGTGCATCGTGGTCTGTCGATCATGTCATCCCAGGCAGACAGATACTGGATCCCCTTAGAATGACACCAGAAGCTTAGCCAATTGTTGAAGTCAAGTCATTTTGTCATTGTATTGTGGTATCATTCTGGGTGATGGCAGGATACTACTCAGGGCTAGGGTCATACCTGCCTGGGCTACAAGACTGGAGAGCTCCTCCATGTCACTTTTCATGTAGTCCAGGGAGGTACATCTCAGGTCATTCACACCAACATGGACAATGACAGTCATATTTGTACTTGTTGTGGAGTGACCTGAGTGCGTGCGTTATGTGGCGGATACTGGCACCCAACAGGCAGCTGACAGTAACTTTCTCCTTGTTTAGCCTGGTGAGTGGAACATCAGTGTGCCTGACTATAGAGTCACCTATGACTAGAGTGTCGGGTACGTTGTTTTGCCTTATGGGCTGTGGTTGAGTGGCACAATGAGTTTGTGGGATATGTGTCATTTGGGTTGTGTTTGGGGGGTGGAGGTTGCTTGTGGTTCTGCTTTGGAGGTCTCTGTTGCTTGAGCAGATTTTTATTGAGAGCTTCCGTGAATCTAGGTGTGTGTTTCATGTTTCTATGTGTGTCTTTGGTGGTGTAGGTTTTGAGGGACTATATGATGAGTGTGGTGTGGTGCAAGTGTTTACCTTCTCCTCTTGACTGTCTAGTCCAGTCTTGGGTGAAGAGAGCTTTGCTTCCAATTTGGCTATATAAAGCATCTCTCACAGGTTGTATTGTTGGATGGTAGAAGCAGAGGGTTGTCTGTGTACATGAGGCAATTGCTGCATTGCCCCAAGATGCCCAGATTCATCAGGTAGACAGGAGAAAACACCGGGAGCTGACCCTTAGACATGCCTGGATAGGTGTTTATTTATTAAGTACTAAAATCTGTTTTCCTCTAGACAAGTGAGGAAAGTTGAGTGCTGTAGTAATTTGTAGCTTATTTAGTGCTTACAATGAGTTCTGAACAAGTGCTGAGCTAAAAGAAACAGATTTTAGTGCTAAAACTAAAAAAAAAACTGGCTAGTTCTAAGGGAAAATTTGAAGAACAGACTTTATGGCACCAGGAATATTTTAAACCTAGATAAGCGGCGATGCATAAAGTGTATTTTTTTTGTAATATAACAGTAGCAAATGAGCAAACTGATTTAAACAAATTAACCAATAAAAACTGAGCCATGTTCCATCAGTCTTCGATCAGACAAGTTCTAACTGCAGACTCCTGCCACTAAGGTACAGGGGAACCTTCTCCAAAAAAAGATGGTCTAGATTAGTGCTCAAGTTATACAAACAAAGCTAGATTCAGCAGGTCTGAATTTAGTCTATGCTACAGCAAACAAAGCGTACCAATTTCAGAAAGAAACAGTTCAAATAAGCAGGCACAATAAGCCTTTAACCAGAAACTCCCAGCTCAAAAGGGCAGAATCTATCCTTACCTCCCACAGGAGCGCAGACCACAACTTCTTAATGTAAAATAACTGGCCCGAAACCCAAGTGCTTAAACCAGAGCTAATACACTTTTAAAATAACAGACACTGAGCCTTCAATCAGCAGTTCCCAACTTAGAAGGATGTAAGGTACCTGTCCTGCCACAACAGTGCAGACCACAAACCTTCTCAATGTAAAACAACTGGGCTGAAGCCCAAGTGCTTAAACCAAAAGGCTTAGAATAACAGTTACAATTTAATCAGGCTACTACCAACCAGTAATTAATGCAGCAGAATAAATACAACTGAGTACTTTTAAGACGACGAAAAACCAAAATAAAGTGCATTTTTTTTTTTAGTAAAGAGCAAGGAGAAAGGAAGGAGGAGCAGAAGAAAAATTCAAGGGGGGTTGGCCTTCTCAAATGTTCTCTCTGTATTAAGTAGAGTGAACACGAGACTGGGAGGGGTGTCCCAGATCAAATTTACAGTAAGGGGGGCAACTGCAAAGCCACCAACTATAACAACACCACAAAAATACAGGGGGGGGGACAGTTTCAGGACAGATGAGAAACAGAAAACTATGCCAGAGAATATATAAAATAATTCACTCTGGAAAAATTAAGACAATGCAGAACTCTGAAAGGTTAAAATGCCAAGAAATATACTTATCAATTAGCAATATATTTCCAGATTGTTTGAAAATCACACTGCAGCCAGAACCCCAGGAGTTTCCCTGTACCTACCTCCATCAGCGTGGTCATCTGCTGCTGCTGGCTCCTGCTCTGATTCTTAGTCTGTCTCAGCTGCCGTTGCCTGTGGTGCCATGATCTATGGTCCCTGGAAGAGGCCCCCCTGCTGCAGCTGTTTTCTAAATATAATGTTTTGTAACACAGCACACATGGTAAGTATTTTTGCACATGTGACAGGGTCATACTTTAGAGCCCCACCAGATAGAACCAGGCAGTGGAAGCATGACTTCAGCAGTCCAAAGATTCTGTGATGTTTCTGGTTTGTGTTAACATGGATCAAACTGTGTTCGGTTTGGTTATTACAATTTCTGATAGGAGTCAATAGCCATGGTTCTGGGGCATATCCACCATCACCCACAAGATATCCTTGTGGGAAGTCACCCATGATGAACCACTGAGGCAGGTCACATGTGCGCCACATGTGTGAGTTAAACTGTCTGGATGGCCTGCGTAGACACCACAGATGCATTACAGACCACCTTGCAACTGATGGAATAATACCTTTTGCAGTTTATGTACCTCCTTCCCTGTTCACTAGGTGGGGCCTTTATTTCAATGTGGGTACAGTCTATGGCCCCAGTACTTCAGGGAAGTAGGCTATAGTATAGAGTTCCAGAATAGTGTTTATGTTCACTCCTCAGGGGTATGTGGGAGCCACACATGGTCTCTCTCATGTTGAAACATAGCATTGAGGAAATGGTGGAGTATTGAGGCTGATACCGAGATATCCCACTGTGTCCCCAGTGGATCATTGAAAGGTCCCTGTATCTAATATGCATAAATCCACACATACCTTTGTATCCAATGTGATCGATATTCCATGACTCCCACAGGGTTGCAGATGTGGCCAACACATGTCGTCAGTTTCCTGTATGGTGTCCCTGTCCACATAGTACCAGCCCACCATTGTCAGTGGCATGGAGGGCATGAAATGTTGAGTGTGGTCACCCCCAGGGATGAAGTATTGTACCATCTGCTGTAGCAGCTGCTGTACCAGCCTCATGCAGATGCAGATTTGCAGTTGTGGTGGCAACCCCTAATATTGTTCGGTACTTTACACTGGCTGAACATCAGCATCTGGCTTGTTACAAACATAATGTAGGATCAGCATGAGTGAGCAACATTTACACATTTCTAACTAGAGCTGACATTTTTTGTTATTCATTATACCATGCATCACTTTATTATACAGTCATTAGCATATAATATGGCATTATTTTGGCTGGCCGTGTCATGTAGCTGGATTTTCTGAATTGCACAAACCCTGCACATGACTGCTCAAGACACGCATTCATTTAACACAAACAAGGGAATGTTTATGAATTCCAGGCTCATACATTTGTGACGACTAACATTTGTGTTTTGCAACACCATCTTTATCACTTAACATTATTTTGTTTTAAGGTGAGAATCAGTGAACATAGATTGAGGTTCTAAGGGTTAAGGAAGTTTGCAACCAAAGATTAAAGATTAAACAAGATTAAAGAAAATAATTAAGAAAAAAATAAAAATAAATGGGTTCATAGGTTGTTACTAGGTTAATGACTACTAGGACTCTTACAGCCTAACCACACACTCCAAACCTTTTGGGAGCCAAGCATCAGAAGAAGGGGTGCATGTTAATAGGCAGGTAGTTAAGAATTTGTACACAGGTGTTAAGTTAGGCTAATACTTTTCTTATTGGCAGCCTCTGTCCACAAGGGACATGGGGTGAGATTGGGGGTAAATTTACAATTTCCAATCCAGATGGTTTTGTTTGAATAGGATCAGGAATTGAACTCTTATTTTACATGGATGGGGGGGCTTATTCCATAGTGCAGGGATCCTTTGGAACACATATCTGTCTCTGTAGCATGTTCTGTTTACAAAGTTCAGATCCCTGGATCTAGTGTTTCTGGTGCTGTTTGTTTTGCAAATGTACGACAGACTCATCAGGGCTGGGTCTGAGGAGGCCCTGCAAGCTTGGCAAAGATCCCCTCTCAGCAGCCTGTAGGAGACTGAATACTGAGACAGAGCCTTTAGACAATCAGTGTAGGATGGCGTAATCATGCCCTGAATTCTCCTGGTGAGAAACCTTTTTGGGCATTCAAACTATTGCAAGTGTCTGGTTCGATACATGCCAGAAGGGGCATTGTATTCAATGATAGACATGATAAAGGCTGGTTAGAGTGGTATTATAGCTTCCTTGGACTTGGATGCCATACCTGTACCTATAATTTGCACAGCATAGAATGATTTTCTTATTATCTTAGCTAGATGTTGGTCAAAGTCTAGATTGCCGTCTACATATGTTCCGAGATCCTTTACTACTGGGTCGAATCTTGCATTTTATCGATGGTTTAATTAACAGTGACCCTTTGTTCCTTTGATATGCATATAAAAATCTGAAGTTAACAGCCATTCTAAGAAACTTAAAGTGAAAATACTGACACCCATTTTTTTGTGCATCATTAAAATTCTGATGAAATTTCAACAAAAGAAAGAAAACACAGATGTATTATCTAACTGTATTATCCTCAAACATCCATAAAATTCCTCCAGTCATTCCACAAAAGCAGACAAAAATATAAAAAAAATGTATGTTTTCACAAAACATTATAACTGTTTCCATTGTACATGATGGCACAAATCAAGTGATTTAGCACAATTTCTAGTTTGATTGCATCGTCCTTCAGCAGAAAATTCCAAGACTGAGCATAGAAAGAAAAAAAAAAGAAAACATATCTGAGATAGCGCATGTTTCACCTATGCAGGTAACTGTGTTGCTTCATCACTGAGAAGTGTATGTTATTACTTGAGCATGAACGTTCATACAGAAATCTTGAAATATCATTCCATTTGTGTTATCACAGCAACCAGAAACCTGACAGGCTTGCAAAACGTTGTTTGCAGTGCCTTCACTGCACTGCCGAACATCATACACATAGTTGCATTTACAGCCAACAGAGTACAGCTATATGCACATTTACAGAAAACATACCAGGATAAACAGAAATTTTCTCATCTGGAAATTAGTGTTTTATTTTAATGCATGACCTTCCATTTTGGAGGACTCAGAGGAATATCAGGGATGCATGTAAATAAATTTGCAATTGAGTCTTGAATTCAGAACACAAAGAACACCATTTTAGTTTCATCATAGGTTACAAAATAATAATAATACACATTTGTTAACTAAGAAAGGCCACCGGACACACTGCCTCCTTTTCATGGGTAAGCCAAGAGCAATGTCTGGTTTAATAACAATAACAAGGTCATACAGCAGGCAAACATAACGGTTGACAGAACTGGGTCGACTTCAGAAGACTGAAAAAACAAAAGACTGAATTACAAAAGGCTGAAAATTCAAAATACTGAATAATGGAATTTGCCCCTTCTCCACTGTTGTGTGATCTTGGAGTTAGTATATATATATATAGTTAGCAGGGGGTGGGGGGCAAAGCCCCCTCCCCCCACACACATGAGAGGTTTAGGGGGGCTTGCTCCCTGCATTAAAAATGCACACAGTATTTTGAATTTTCAGTCTTCTGAAGGAGACCCGACAGAATCAAACCCTGCACAACAGATATTACAGTTTAAAGCCTTAACCCTCTGAGCCAACTGCCAGACATTAACAAACCATTGCTGACTTAATCCCTTTAATCTTTTTGCACACCTTTATTGGTGTGTTTATATTCATCTGTATTGATCATACCGTGGTGAATTGCTGATTTTAATTACTTTGCCAAGTTATATAACCACTTAAACATTATATACACACAGGAAATAAAATCAGTAATTTACTTTGCTAGGATATGAATGTAGGTATTTAGGAATATTTCCAGAAATGAGATCTGAATTACTGGAAGGAAATGGCTCAGAATAGCCCTACGTTTTTTTTTTTTTTGTTTTGTTTTTGTTTTGTTTTTTTGTGGTCTTGGGGAGGGTGTGAAAATTATAGTATAAAAAAGAAAGGAAAAGGACCGACGTCACCCTTTAACTACTTGCCTTCTGTCTTTGTGCATATATAAGCCTTAAGTAAATGATTATACCGACATCTTATTTATTGTTGAAAATGTTTTGACCTGGTTTTGTAATAAAATACAGAACAGTATTACAAGATAGTGCTTTCATGTCATTGAAATACCTAATAAAATGTTTGGTGAAATTACATTTATAAGGAACAAGAGAGCCTTAAGTAAAAAAGAGAATGAGATTCCTGAGCGATGAGGAAAGATGTTATATTAATGTAAAGGTGTTCTTGTCTAGTAATGATATTAAAACTTAAAAAAAGACAAAAAACAATGAATCAAAAACAAGAGCACTTCTTAAAAAGTAGAAACGTAGTCAGAAGATTGTCAAAATAAAGAATTTAATAGAAAGCACATGTTCTAACACACGATCTGCTTACAGGCTTAGTAAGTCAACAGTTTAACAGTTAAGAAAGTGTCACAAGTTGGGTTCTGTAACAAAACCCTAAATATTACAGGATACAATTTGATGGTGTATTTGGAGCTGTACTGAAAATCAGTAGCATTGTATACGCAAAGTGGTGGGTGAAGGACCTAATAATAGCTTCACGTACAGCTGATACAGAATAAGAAGCTTAGTATTCATACGGTGTGACAGAGCAGGACAAGGTGAAGGTGAGGGCAATAACCTTCATTAACAGCAATGCAGGATAAATCAGGCAAGCTGAATAAAGTGAAAGGGGTGGGCAAACATTACTAACCAGAACACAGTTCCATGAAGGGATAAAATAACAGTGAATGAACAGCAGGGCTTTCTATCAGTATTTCTTAACACCACCACACCTGTTACTCCTGAAAACTCTGCATATCTGTGCTGTAATCATACCTTTCCTGTCCTTAAATGTACATGCTCTGCTTTCACAAATGCTATTAATTATAATGTGAAAATGGAAATAAATAGAAGGTGCTGGGTTTAAGTTCAGCATCTGCCAATAACCTGCCTTGTGAACTCACATGTAGCCCATATCCTTTAGTCACTTCTACGGGAAAGCCAGGAATTAATAAGATATGAAAATAAAATGCACAATAATTCATCCAACTCATTTATGAGCAATTTTGATACAAATGCATTTACCTGCTTTTTCCAGCCCAACAGCCTCACTTTGTCTTATGATATTGGCAACATGAAAAATTATAGTTTGCAAGGGGGTAAAAAAGATCTTTCAGTCTTCCCTTTCCCCCAGTCTCTGTCATGACATGATCCACACACGTTGTTTTTTATCTATCACTAGTTAAATGGTTAAACACACTGCATCATATAATATTTATTTAACATTTGTTTACCAGGAAAGTCTGACTTGGAACAAAGCCAGTTTTCAGAAGATGCCCAGACACATGTCTTTGAATTGTGAGAGGAAACCCACAGAAACACAGGAAGGACATTCAAACTCCACACAGAAGGCACCCCTGCCAAGAATCTAACCACAACTCTTGCTGTGAGGTGACAACACTACTGCTGCACCACTGCGTCATCTGTAATGTTAAAACAATGAAAGCATAAGGCTGGTAAAATCTGTAGTCTGTGCAACAAAAGATAAAGGGCTAACCTCATAACTACACCATGGTTCTCCAGGTTCCTTTCCAGTAAAACTCAGTAAAAAACTAACACAAGCCATAGAAAAGGGTAAGGTGGTTCACACAGCCTATCTAGATCTTGCCAAGGCTTTCAACACCATCCCCCACTCTGGAATTATAGATAAACTCACTAAACTAGGTATAAATCCCTATGTCACAAGATGGGTTGCCAACTGGCTCACTGACAGAACCCACACTGTGAAAGTAGCAGACTCCAAATCTGACTTCAGACCAGTGATAAGTGGAGTACCACAGGGTTCAGTTCTGGGTCTTCTCCTGTTTGGTATCTACTTCTCTGAAGTACAGGCTAACACAGAAGGTCTTTGGCTAACAAAGTTCACAGATGACTGCAAACTAGGAGCCATAATTGAAACTCTTAACGATGTGAACATCCTACAAAAGGGCCTCACTGAGACAGATGCCTGGTGTCAAAGCCATGGCCTCAAGCTCAATGCCAAAAAGTGCATTGTCATCCCCTTTGGTAAAAACTCTGTACCCATGAACTACAACGTAGGTGGTAGTATACTTAACAGCGAAAGTATGATAAGAGACCTTGGGACACAGGTGGACAGTATATGTACCTCACAAGACATCTACAACAACTGGAAAGGCCGCAGAAATACCTCACAAAGAGGATTACCGGCCTCAAACAGATGCCCTACGCAGACCGTCTCAAAAAACTCCAGCTTTACTCTGTCGCATATCGCCTACTCAGAGGTGATCTCTGCCTAACATACAAAGCTATGTCAAACCCAGTACTGTTGGACATGCTCCACTTAAAGAAATCCCAATCCCTCCGAGCTACACGTTCTAGGGACCTAAACCTTATCGCCACAATAAACAGAACATGCCGGAGGGATAGATTCCTGTCCCAGAGACTTTCCATACTCTGGAATAAACTATCTATCTATATCAAACAAAGCTCCTCATTAGCACTCTTCAAGAAAAATCTTGATGATTGGATGGGAAATAGGAAATTCACCCTGGGGATCACTTCTGTGGCTCTGCTCGACAGTGGCACAGGAAAATAATTTTCTTGGGTGGCAAAAGCCAGGATACAGGCCCCAGGGCCAATAGCCTAGTACCTACCTATGAACCTATGAACCAATAAATAGTTTTCATTTTTTGTCCTCTTTACATCATGCTACAGGCCCAGTACCCCTGTGAACCCACGTCTACACTGGGTCTACCAGCCAGCCTCTGTACTCCCTGGATATATTTCAGAATACTGGGACTGGTTGTGGATCCTAATGGCATCCTGAGGGCTCAGCTCGCTTTGCATTTGCCTGTTTGTTTCTTCTTTTTTTTGCCCTACTCTCACCCTCCTTGTGATGATATGGTTACATCTGAGGGTCAGACATGCAATGGGGACATTGTGATCTATCAGCCCACCTCCACATCAGCTCAGCCAGATTTGACCCTGCCTCCTCTTTGGACCATGTCTTCCCCCAGTAACAACCCCAGCCTCTATCAGGGAGCATCACATAACATCCAGACCTCCAGAACTTCTGGGGACCTAGTGGCTCCCATACCCCAAGGCTGTATAATTATATTCTTGACAATTGTTTAGTCATGGCCCCCGGTATGATCCTCACCTAGTCTAAAATTAACCCTGTTCAAAGGTGTACAAAGCAGGTCAATGCAGCTTGTGTGGCGGACTGCGGACAATATCACTATTTTATTAATTTTCCTCTATAACATTTGAGCTGTGCACAGATTATTGTAGATTGTTTAAGGATGGGGACAGTGTGGTCATTACTACCTTAACTTTCCTCACAAACTTAACAGGTGTTTACAGAGGGTCACTATAGCTTATATAGGCCCAATTTACTATCTTGGCGAAATAAGTTGGAAACATTACTGTGATCATTATTTTTCACTTTCCTCACAATCAAATATCAGATGTGTATATAAATAGTAGTTTTTGAAGGAGAGTAAGGAGGCATGCTGTTAATATATGTCTGTCAAGAGCTTGAAGTATGTTATGCTCTATTTTGTCTTCAGGTTTGTCCCATTTTGACATCAGATAAGTACACAGATAGTGACTGTTCATTTGGTCTTTTTAGGGTGGGGGTGATGAGGTATGCAGTATATATGTATGACAGCATCAGCTTGAAATATATCCTCTGACCATTTGTGCCTTCACTTTCATCCAAGTCTAACCCCTCAAGGGAATATATACAGAAGGTGATTATCTTTTTTGGGGGGAGGGGATAGGGAGACAGGTACTATCTAAGATATAATTTATGTACAACTACAAGCATTTGCCACTTTAGTTTATTGTGACTTGCTAATTTGTCAGCTTTGAGTATTTTGTCTTGGATACAACCTATTTAGTCTATAAAAAAGACTGACTTTTTTCCAATGCTCACAATTTTTGCTGAGTCCATCATTGGACCAAAAGATTAAAAGAAAAGCTCTAAAATGTACCTCAGAGCATCTAGAACCCCATGGTTTCTGGAGGACTAGAAGCCCTCAGCCCCCTAGCTTAACTCGGTTACTTCCTCCACAGCTATTACAGAGTGGTCTTGGTAATTTAGGATGCGATGAAAGGGTGCAAGAGAAAAACAAAATTGAATAGTAAGACCAAATTACTTATTTAATCAGGATTATTGTTCACGCCGTCATTGGATGAAAAGGTTGTTTAGTAAAACTATAATATGTACCGCAGATAATCTAGAACCTACTTGGCTTTTGTGGGCTTAGTGGTCCCCATACCCCAAGCTTCATTCAGTTGTGTGTGTGTGTGTGTGTGTGTGTGTGTGTGTGTGTGTGTGTGTGTGTGTGTGTGTGTGTGTGTGTGTGTGTGTGTATGTGTGTCTGTGTGTAAGAATGTAAGTAAAAGCAAATTTGAAGAAGAGTACAACTGAATTTCTTTTCTTAATCTAGATTTTATGTTTAGGACGTCATTGGATAAACAGGTCATGTTAAGAAAACCCTTTAAAATGCATCTCACCATGGCTTCTGCGGGACTAGCATTCACCAGCTCCAAAGCTTAATTCAGCTGTTTTCACCACAGTTATTAAAGTACACTACTGGTAAGTTAGGATATGTTAAAAGGAAAAAGCAAAACTAAAGAGAAGATTGAACTTCTTTCTTTAATATTATTATTGTTTAGGTCATCACTGGATGAAAAGGTGACTTAAAAAAACTCTGAAATATATCTCTCAGCAAACAGCATCTAGAACCCCCATGGATTTTGGGGGGGATCTCCAGATTAGTGCAGTTATTTCTTCCAGAGTCATTAATGCCATCTTATTGAATTAGGAATGAATGAAGGCAGGAAAAAATGAAGACTAAGACAAACTGTGAGAAAAGGAAGAAAAAAGTAATCCAGATAGTGTGTGTGTATATCAGGATCAGGGTGGGGGCAGGATAAACTGGGTAATATGCATCAGAGTAGGCAGTGAACATTACAGGGAGTCACTAGGAGCCCTTCACCTAGGCACCAGTTCAACTAGGACTGACCCTGTTTGAAAGTCACTGTTTTTGTATGAGTAATAATTTTATTTTTCAAAATCTCAGGGTCTGCACATCTATGGATTGCACTATATCATGAATGAAGTGGCATTACTAAATATGAATCCGTTTTTTGATTAGGAATAGGCGTTGTTTACCTGCCTTTTAAGTCATCTTTATTGTTACCGTCTGTGAGTTCACAATGAAAATGTGTCGGACGGATGTGTCCTAGCATGCCAGGATGGTAATATCATACATTTATACATCTTACACTTTTTAATAATCAAATCTGATTTGTAAAGACATTTTTTAATAAATGAATGTGCAGATGAAGCTTGAACTGGAATCATCTTCTTTTCTGTATCTGTCCTTCTTAGCTCTTCTGTAAGTCAAATTAGAGAGATTGCTGCTGGGATTTTACTTGTACCGAAAGGGCTGTTCTGATGAGCACATGACACTCAGGAAAAGAGTATTAGCAGTGAAAGAGAGTTAGCATGACTGAAGAATTAAAGTCTTTATGTATGTTTATACATACCTCTCAAGTGTCCATAGTTTTGCAGAATGTTCCTGATTTTGCCTCTTATTTTTGCCCCCCCCCCCCCTCGCCCCTTAAAACTTTTGATTTTTTGGCACATCACTAAGGATTATAGTCAGTCAATAATGCCAGACATTAGAGCCTCATATTTCTTATTGCTCAGAAAAAAACATGTCAATGCAAAACCTGTTGTTTTATTACATTTTTAAGATAATTAGAATAACATTTAAAATGTGTCTCTGATTTTAGGCCCTAGTCCACCAAGAGAGGTATGTGAATATATGTATTAGAGATAGGTTATGTCACATGATCCTCTTTTTAGCCAAACTCATTAAAAATAGCCGGGGAAAGAAAAATGACATTTCTATGACTATAAGCTAGCACAGCATTCACAAGCACAAAAAAAGTAATTAAGAATTACATTTACATTTAGTCTGCCCAGTTATGTGTTTCAACAATAAACGTATGCTAACAGGTTACTCATGATTTTACAAGCCAGAGATTATTTCACACAATGGCAAGTATTAGCAACCCATGCAAACTGGTTCATTCATCAGATATAATATATGAATGGCTGCCAATCGTCTAATGGCTAGAACATTTCTGTCTGGAATTAGAATAGCATTCCGGAGCCTGTGGCCAAAAACAGAAAATGCTTTAAATGAACTGTGATAAGTTTAAATTATTGCCAAACCTTAAAACCCCAATACAGAGTTCTCTTAGTGTCTGTAGAGAAACATGAGAGGCCATAAACAGAAATTAACACAGGAGTTCGGAAAGAGATTGCAATCATGACTTAATGGGAAAGTGAATCCTACAGTGAGGAAGAGTAAAATAAATTATATCCAGGAGCGTTTTACAGTATGTACGGAATTATATGGTTCAGTGCAGCTTTACATTTTCATGAGCACATGTCAAATACTGCTGAATAAGAACAATGAAACTGCAGGTGTGAACCAGTTTTCTTCTGTTTACTTAAGGATTTGATCACAAGCAGTGTCTGTAGAATCTGGGATATATACTTTAGTGTTCGACTAGGAGAGCTTATCATAATCTTCCCCTAACACCCCAGCAACCCCTTACAGATAGAGATGACCAGGCTCACCCTCTTCAGTCCCCTACCTCTCCAGGCAGCTCTGGCAGATTCCTGAGCCATTAAACAAACCTGGGTCATCTGGGCTATAGATAGAGCACTAGTTCTCTATGCCAAAGGAGCTATTTAGTCATGCCAAAGAAGCTATTTAGTCTTATAGCAGTACATAGGAGCATATGCAGGAGACAGTGATGTATGTGAGTGAATAGCCACTTAAGGTGGTGCCATACCATGCCATGCTTATGCCCTGTAGCCATTTATGGTGGTGCCATACTATGCCATACCATGACATGCCCCACCTTCCCATGCCATGCTATGATTATGCCCTGTAGCCATTTATGGTGGTGTCATACTATGCCATGTCATATCATAGCATGCCATGCCATGTCATGCTATGTTTATGTCCTGTAGCCACTTATGGTGGTGCGATACTATGTCATGCCATGCCATATCATGCCATAGCATACCATGCCATGCTATGCATATGCCATGGGAATGTAGCGACAGTATAATAATTTATCACCAGATTATGTGAGCTGTCCCATCCCATATCTCATAACATGTATGTCAGGACTTCTTACAAGGGTAATGATGGTTTATCTTAACTGATAAGTGGATTTATTTAGTAATGGCTTAAACTGGAGATATGTATGTCAGATAGCAATTAATAAATAGGTTAAATGGAGAATTCATAAACCTGTAGACAGTGGAATTCATATATATATATATATATATATATATATATATATATATATATATATATACACATATATGTAAAACATACTACAAAGGGCATTCAAATGAATGGACAAGTACTTATGGAGACAGTTAAATCTTGGCTAAAGGTGCATGCACAATGAGCATATACAAAAACTTAAAAGTTTTACAGGCACAACTGATAATATGTATTTTAGCAAGCAGTAAAATGGCATAAGGTAGCACTAAAATCTGATTTGTTAAAAATATAAATTAATGTGGTGCTCTTAGACTGAATCATTAGGATCAAACTAAATGACTGGTTTTGAAAAATCCAAAACGGATACAATAAATCCTAATTCTTGTACAAATTTGATGAAGACAATGTGCAAAATACAGCACTCTGGATTTATTAATAGTCACTGTACTGTGCTAAGTGAAGCTGTGTGAAAAGCAGGGATGATAAGGGAATATGTGATTTAAAAAACACAGCTGCATGACAAGGCTGGCTGGAAAACAAGGCAGAGGCAAGATATAGGTCCATAGGTAAATACTAGGCTAACTGCCCTTGCAGACAATTTTAAGCCAGCCTAGTTTCCCCAAAGGTGAGAATCACATCTGGTACCTTGTGTCTATGAGGTAAAAACTGTGACTATTATGCCAACCCCCAGTGCCATTGACCATATAATGAGTTGTGCTGTATGCTAATGAATAAAAAAAAATGGCAGAGCAATTCAGAAATGTAATAAATAATACAAAACCATGCCATGCATTCATTAGCAATGAACACTGCCATATGCTCACATTCATCAGAGAAATACTCAAAAATATGAGGCTGCCATAGCAATTGTAAACCTGTAGTTTTAGGAGACTCTTAAAGCAGCTGTAGCTGCCAATGGTGTGCAATGTAGCCTCTGGAGGTGTTGGGTCCTCTGACCATGCTTAATATTTTATGCTTTCCATGACACGGACGTAATGAAAAAGTACCAAGGGGACAGGACATCATACAAAAAAACAGTGGAGATTTGTGAGACTCATCTGCAGCCCTGTGAGAGCCAAAGAGTACCCATCCCTGTAGATACTAAGGCAGCGGTGCACAACGTCCGGCCCCAGGGCCAAATCTGGCCTTCGAAGCAACACCAAAAATTTTTAAAAAAAAGTGAAAAAATGCTATGCTTTACTCCGGTCATGCAAACTTTCCATCACATGCTTCCTTATCTAATTGACTGCAGTTGCACACACCTCTAATTTTAGCTGTGGAAGTAACTATTCTTTGTTTATAACTTGTAGTTTGTAAACAGTAGTAACTTTCTGCAAGAGTTTGTAATAAGTCATGGCTGCAAGCCAGAATAAAGTTAAATGCAAAGTTGATGCAGAAAACAGGCAATTTCATGACTGCTGTCTTAAGTAAAAATGCCAGTCATCTGTATCTGTTGTTAACTTGCAACAAATTACTATGTTTTGAGGTGGCCCACAGATGCATTAAGAATTCGTGTAGTGGCCCTCCCCACAAAAAGGTTGTACACCACTGTACTAAGGTATGTGTGGCTTTCTATATATTAGTTACAGGGACTTTTCAGCAACCAGCTGGGGACACAGTGGGGGCATTTTAGGCATCTGCCTTAAGAATACTCCACCAGTTCCTTGATGCTATATGGGCAAGCATGAGTTCTTCTCATATGCTCTATAGGAGAGAGCCAACACCATGCACGACTTCTATGCTGACCATTTCCCTGATGTACTCGGGTCTATAAGCTCTACCCACATCAAAATAAAGCCGCCACCTGATAAACTTAGTGTGGGAAGAAATAGCCAAGGAATTGTTATGGTTAGGCTTGTGTAGGCCCTAGGGCTGATAGCCTAGTACCAACCTGAGAAGGAGGTATGGAAAACACAAAGGCTATAACACAATCAACTGCAATACCATTTGTAATGCACAGAGTATCATTTACAATGTGTGCACAGGCCACATAGATGGCTCCTGCAACTCATGCATATGGCACATATGTGAAATTTACCAATTGTTTGCAAGGGGTTACTACCCTCATGGACATCTAGTTGGGGATGCTAGATATATGTAAGAATCTTGGGTCATGACCCCAGTGAAAAATCCACACAACCCAACATAGCAAGGTTGCCACTATGCCCATTAGAAAACTGGAAATATCATACAACATGTGTTTGGGCTGCTGAAGTCACAGTTCTGCAGACTGGATATATCTGGCAAAGCCCTGCAGTATGATTCCACCCTGTGTGCAAATATTCTAACTGTTTCTGCTATTCTACATAATATAATACTGAGGAAACACATAGATCAGGGTGGTTGTTGCGAGGTACCACAGTTCTCAGCACCACAGGCAGATACAGCTGAGATAAGGATGAGGAGTCACAGAAGGAGACAGCAGCAGGGGTTGGCCATGCCACAATATGCCATGGCACTAGCTAAGAGGCAGTGCATTGCTCATTGCTTTACTATACAAATATATAACAGTAAAGCATATACAGGTAGCAAAAATGATGCATACAAAAATGCCAGACTCTGCTTACCCATGCATAGGCTGGCCATGCTGTGCACCTGATATAGGCAGCCCAAGTCAGAATGAGCAAAGGGTAGGATACTCTTATTATTTGCACAGGTGGAGGAGGAACCTATAATACATAAATATCCAATACCTAAACAGTCCCAGACAAGTAATAATAATGCATATAAACACATCAGTATGTGCTTACCTATGGCTAGGACATGTACACTATGCCTCAGACATATAGTGGATATAAAAAGTGTACACACCCCTGTTAAAATGTTAGGTTTTTGTGATATAAAAAAATGAGACCACAATAAATAATTTCAAAACTTTTCCCACCTTTAATGTGACCTATAACCTGTACAAATTCAACTGAAAAACAAACATATCTGTTAGGGAAAAACATATAAAAATAAAAAATGTACAATACACTGACTGCATAAGTGTGCACATCCTTAAACTAATACTTTGTTGTGTGTGCACACCCTTAAACTAATACTATGTTGAAGCACCTTTTGATTTAATTACAACATTCAGTATTCTTGGGTACACACCTGCTATCAATTAAAGAGACTCTGATTAACCCCAAATAAAGTTCAGCTGTCCTAGTAGAATTTTCCTGACATGTACTCAGTTACCTGCCACATCAAAAGCCATGGTTTTCAGAGAGCTTACAAAGCATCAAAGGGATCTCATTGTTGAAAGGTATCAGTCAGGAGAAGGGTACAAAGAAATTTCCACAGCATTGGCTATACTATGGAATACGGTGAAAACAGTCATCAAAAAGTGGAGAAAATGTGGGACAACAGTGACGTTGCAAAGAACTGGATATCCCTCCAAAATTGATGAAAAGACAAGATGAAAACTGGTCAAGGAGGCTGCCAAGAGACTTAAAACAACACTGAAGGAGCTGCAAGAATTTCTGGCAAGTACTAGTTGTGTACTACATGTGACAACAATCTCCCGTGTTCTCCCTATGTTTGGTCTGGAGTATGGGGTAGAGTTGCAAGACTGAAGCTTTTTCTTACACAGAAAAACATCCAAGCCAAGCTACAATTTGCAAAACAATACATCAAGTCTCCCAAAAGCATGTGGGGAAAATGTGTTATGGTCTGATGAGACCAAGGTTGAAATTTTTGGCCACAATTCCAAAAGGTACGTTTGGCACAAAAAACAACACTTTGCATCACCAAAAGAACACCATCCCCACAGTGAAGCATGGTGGTGGCAGTATCATGCTTTGGGGTTGCTTTTCTTCAGCTGGAACTAGGGCTTTAGTCAAGGTGGAGGAAATTATGAACAGTTCCAAATACCAGTCACATTTGGCCCAAAACCTTCAGGCATCTGCTAGAAAGATGAAGATGAAGAGGAATTTCACCTTTCAACATAACAATTACCCCAAGCATACATCCAAATCAACAAAAGAATGGCTTCACCAGAAGAAAATTAAAGTTTTGGAATGCCCCAGCCAGAGATCAGACCTAAATCCAATAGAAAATTTGTGGGGTGACCTTAAGAGGGCTGTGCACAAGAGATACTCTTGCAATCTGACAGATTTGGAGCACTTTTGCTAGGAAGAGTGTGCAAATATTGCCAAGTCAAGATGTGCCATGCTGATAGACTCCTACCCAAGAAGCGAATGCTATAATTAAATCAAAAGGTGCTTCAGCAAAGTATTAGTTTAAGGGTGTGCACACTTATGCAACCAGCTTATTGTACATTTTTTATATTTTTCCCCTAACAGATTTGTTTCTTTTTCAATTGAACTGTACAGGTTATAAGCCACATTAAAGGTGGGAAAAGTTTTGAAATTATTTATTGTGGTCTCATTTTTTTATATCACAAAAACCTGGCATTTTAACAGGGGTGTGTACACTTTTTATATCCACTGTAGGTAGCCTAAGGCAGAATGTTTTAAGGGCAGAGCAAAGCTGTCATCAGGTGCAGAGGTGGGTGAGGGGGTACAGGAGACCAAGTCTTTCACAGGGACATGATTGAGTGTGAATATGAGTGTTGAGGTCTAACAAAACGAATAAGCACACTTTTGTGCAGTGTTTAGAGACTGGGTGTGTCATGAGTTAATGAGTCAAGTGCCTGGCACACTGTGGTTGATGTGTGGTAGGCATTGGGGGTGGGCGTATGTGTCTCTGCAAGGACCTAGCCTCAGCACGTGTGTCAGACCTACACTGTGGCCTACTGGACAGGCCCAAGGCATGCATGGTAGAGAGTTCAGCTTCCAATGCATGCCTCTGCCCATGAGAATTGGCTCTGTCAGGAGTTGCACTCATTGCCCCATGTCTGTGGCTAGATGTTAGTGGACTATGTGAACATGACCAACATCTGCTGAAGGAGATGCCAGCATGACCATGATCATGGGGAGGGCCTTTCCTGGGTGTAGACACATCCAGAACCAGTGTAGCAGTAGAAATGCTAGCTCTGCTAGAGTGGGACCTCACCCTTTCATGATCATATTGGCTACATTCAGAGGACAAGACAGAGGACTGGCCTCAAGGATGGCCCCTCCCCTCCAGAGCAGACACAGCATAATCCAATGTGTCATTCACACTGTCCAGTGAGTCACTCACACACACATATAAACACACACAAACACACACACACACACACAAACACACACACACACACACACACACACACACACACACACACACACACACACACACACACACACACACACACACAGACACAATGCAATCCTGGCTGACGCTATGGCGGAACTTACTTGTGCCTCCATGATGGCCCTGCACATGTGTTGGGTGGAAGCTACTAACATACCAACCTCAGGATATGTGGTAACCATACCTCTTGTGAGCACTGCTACCAATGCCCCTCTCTATAACTTCCTGCTCACAATGGCTAGGGACATATTTTGACCTGTCTGTACTGGCAGCCATACACACTTCCCTGATCTACAATGTCCTCATCAACCTGTCTTATCTCAGATGGTAGTGGGTTTTGGGCCTGCACAGGCAGAAAGAGACTATGCCCATTGTCTGAGGAGTGGATGAGAGTGTCACACTCCCTATGTCCAACATCTGCTCTGCAGTCCTGAACATCATGTATTTATTTATTTAACATTTGTTTACTCAGAAAGTCTGACTGGGACAGAGCCCATTTTCAGTGGAGGCCTAGGGAGAAACGCTCCCGACACATGTTGTTAGAATGTGGCAGAAAACTGGAGGAAACCTACATGAAGGCAGGGAAGACATGTATACTCTGCACAGAAGGCACCCCATCCGAGAATCTAATTGGAGAACCTCTTGCTGTGAGGTGAAAATACTAACCACTGCACCACTGCATCGCAATATGAATGAGACTGCATCCATTGTCTAAGGAGGGAATGAGAGGATCACACTCCCATTCCCTCATCAGAGGCTAAGGATCCTCGAAAATCAGATGGGGGTAGTTCCACAGTACTGGTGTCATATAATATTTTATCTGTTAATACATCAAAACAAAACATACCCAGTGTAAGTATGCCCAAGCATCACAACTATACATGCAAGTGATATCATTACAACTATTAATAAATATAACTAAATGCAAACTAAATTTAACTATGCCCAGACCCTGTGCATGTGGTTGTCATTGCCAGATTTACCTATCTGAAATAAGTGAGATGGGTACTATAAACAGTAATGTGAGTAATAACTGCAAATGAGAGCATAGTAAAGGTAGGACTACATACTGGGGGCATTACCTGTAGAAATTGTTTGAGGTCTATCCATCCCCTATGACATCCAGCACAGCACTATGTGTGAAAGGAGGTGCTATTGCCTTTGCACAATGTTAGGGACTCCTCCATCTTTGTATGTTGACAGTAGACATTCCACCACCTGTATCCCTTTGCTCCTGTGCCAAGACTTCTGCTTTTTTGATGGCATTACAAATCATGTCACTGGCTCTCAATCAGACTATATCATAGTTATTGCCCTGGCTACTCACAGTATTGATGTTAACAACCTGACCTGGTTTACAATGCGATGACCCATCTGCCATGCAGACAGACAGCCTGTATGTAGTATCACCTGATTTTCAGCAATAGTAAACTGAAACTTTTGGAATGATGTGCCCTTAACTGCTTGTATCTTAGGCATATCCTTATTGATATGGAAAACACTGAAAATAACAGCCACGGTCCTAAATAGGTGGTACACATTGTAATATTATAAAAATGCTACCAATAGACCCCTATGTTACTGTTTCTTAGGGCCTGACAGCAAAATAGCTGTAGCCACAAAAAGCAACAGGAAAATCTTAGCCATTTCAATTTGTCCTAGCCCCTGTACCCCAACGAAAGAATAACAGATGCACGAGTGCAAGTTATCAGGCACACAACCTCGCAAGTACAGGTACAATGCACGCACACACACACGTACACATGCACCCACACACCGCCACACCCACACACACACACACACACACACACACACACACACACACACACACACACACACACACGCACACACGCACACACACACACACACACACACACACACACACACACACACACAAAAGCATGCTGGCGCACATATATATGCACACACTGCACACACATGCACACACATATACACACACACAAGCATGCACACACACCCTGCACACACACACACACACACACACACACACACACACACACACACACACACACACACACACACACACACACACACACACACCCTCACCAAACCATTGTAGCATTTATCTTTTAAATATACGTTTAAATGTAACCAACATTACAATGCCACATGGCAAATTACATTCACAACAGACGCATTTACTATGCTGGAATGCTGCTATGGACCAAACACATATGGGCAATGTAGCCCTGTAGATAGCTATAATAATTCAGCTACACTGACCAAAAAGCTAAAATAGTCTTGTATCTCCTGTAGGCCACAGCAATTACAAATGCTAACTTTGTACAGAGTAGCAGGTACTGCATACCTTAAATTTTACATATTCCCATAGTGCAGGAACAACTTTCTTCAGTAGTTTATCATATAGAAGTGAGAAATTTGTTTTCCATAGTGTGATGATAAACACCGCTCTGTGTTGTGCTTATATCAAACCATCTCTGGCTACGATGTGCATGCTAATTAATTCTCAGCTCATTATTATTTCTAAATCACTCATGCAGCATGATGTGCAATGATAAAAGTAGGTTACCATCATGCTGAGTTCCACATGATGCTGTGAATTAATGAGCACTTATGGTGAGGTCTGTTCATACATGAGAAGCCTATATAGCAGGAGTGAGACAGTGCTAGGCATATAAATTCCAAGTATACCTCATTAGGAATAATGTTTCACAAATTAGGTCATAAAGAGCCATGTTCCTAAAATGCACACAGTGAAAAGATATGTCATGCATTCAAATGTTAAAAATACTTTTAAGTAATAGCAATTGAAAATAGTAGCAAATGCTAGTAATACAGCAAAATAACATTGTAGAAGAGAATAGATGGCTTCATTGGACAAGCTGACTTGGACCCTGCCAGAGATTGCTGGGAGGGAAAAGTTAGTTTGTTTTTGGTTTTTTTGTATTTTGTATTGCTTCATTGCCTTCTACTATTTTGTATGTAATAGTGTATTTTCTTTTCACTATGTTTTACTTGTATTCTGCTTTAAATTGCATATTTAAACTAGGAAAGAGACCACATATGTGTCTCTTGTGAGTCACACAATTATTTTCCCCCACTTTTCTAACCAGTTGCTGTTGTGTTGATGAAGGCCAGAGAGACCGAAAGCTCTAAACTATTAATCAATAAACTAGCAGAATTATTTTGTAAGATTTCTTTCTCCTTTTGGGTTGTTTGTTTTTGACTTTTGTTTGTTATACCACCTTTTGAGACTCCATTTATCATTTGTTTGGACATTGCCCTTTATGTTAATTTGACCACATATTTCCTTCCCTCTCTTCTTTCATTTGATAGTGTGAGTAAGCTCAAAATTATCATTTTGTGAAATCACTCCTCTTCTACTATTGAAATTTATGGCCATCCTTCTGTATGCCACAAAGCCAGAATACAACATGCCCAAACCCTTCCAATCTATCCTATTCTTTTAAAATTAGTGGCTCTTCACTTAGATTGCTACAGCCTAAGTTACCCCCTTTCATATTTAAGTGCTTAATACACACTGAAAGTCTTAGGATTGTAACCCATTTTTTTCCATCTTACCTTTAATATCTGTAACATGTAGTCCAAAACCACCAATTAATGGACAGCCAACATTCTGCCTTTCAGTAGTCATCTTGGAATTATTGCTTCTGTTTTGCTCATGATGAGATAAGGAGCATAGGGACATTATTTCCTGGAGACTGCTGATCCCAGAAAGCCTGATAACTACTCCATAAGTGTCAGCTTGGAATTTGTGATTATATTTTGCTCCTAGTGGGAGAATTAGCAGAGGGCTTTGATTTGTAAGTGTTCCTCATTGGGCAGTATCTCTGCTGGACCTCCCTGACTGGTCTGGTTGCTATTCAAGACTTCTACCAGGAGAAGGCTGCAACAAGCCTACAGAAAGTACCATCATCTGGGACAAGGCTGTTGATCACCAAAGAGCCTGTGGCCTGCTTTTCATCTGGGATTGGTGCTACTGTTTTGCTTCTGGTGAGAGAATAAACAAAGGGGAATTGTATCCCAGAAGTATGATGCTATGGTGAGACCATTAACAGCGGCCAGACAGTAGACAATCAGGTGAATCCCCTCTTTTCATCATTTTTGACAAAGCTAATTATTTCTTTTCAGTAAGTACTGCTTGATTAGCTGCTGTCTAACCTAACTTCAGAATATCTTCCTAAATACTTCATCCATAAATCATCAGGATCTACTTATTAGTTTCCCTTTAAGTGTTTGGCAGTACCCTGTATAGACACAGACATCCTGAGCTGACATTTCCTGTTAAAGCAGCCTTAAAATGTCACCATTACCTAGTAGCACACAGGACAACTAGACTACAGTGACAAGAACCGCCTCCATAGTTGCAAACAAGATATTCCTGACATTATACTATATTCTCACAACTGTCTAATAAATAAAAAAGGGCCTGTTGCCATTGATATAAACATTGCCAGTATCTGCTTCCAGTTTGCATACCTCTCAACTGTCCAGATTTTTGCATAATTTTTTGGTCTATTCCTTACAGAATGTGTGATTTTCTGGCAAATCAATGAGATGATCTGATGACTGAAATCACTAAATAATGACATACATTTGAACTTCACATTCCTTCAGAAAAAATGTATGCTAAGACAAATCCTGCTTTTCTAGCAAATTTCTAAGAGCAATATTTAAAATCTGTCCCTATTTGTCGCTCTTTGTCTCCAATTATGTTCATGGTCAGTTGCTTATCAGGGGCCAGCATCCACCGCATTATGCATGCACTTAGGTCATTAGACCACAAGTACCAGTATGATTCAGTCATAGCCCATGTGGGTGTAAATGACCTAAAGCTTACCTTCCTAGACTAAATGAATAGAGACATCTTGGAGCTTTCAGAATGTGTCCCAGGTTGGTATCAGTCTAGCACTGAGCCTCATTTTACCTTCCCCATGGATGATGCCACAATATGATCAGAAGATGACTGGCTTTAATAATTGACTTTGTTTCTGGTGTCATTCTGAGGGGGTGCAATATTTTTCAGTATGGAAGGAGATAGTCAGCAGACCATGCTGCTTTGCCAGGGATGGTCTGTACCTCTCCCCTCCAGGCTTTCGAATGTTAGCTAAAACATTGTCCTTCCCATGGTGCCTTTTTTAGGCAATGCCATACTGAAAGTGCTTCTTATATAGCAAATCAAAACCAAGAAAATCTAAAGATGTTACTGTTCAATGCTAGGAGTCTAAACAAGAAATTCCACTCCCTGCAAGCTCTCCCCATCCTACAAAATGTTGACATCTGCACGGTTGCTGAAACATGGTGTAAAGCCACATAGACCACACCATCCGTGCAAGGTTATAATGCCTTACACAAATTTAGTTCAGCTACTAAACAGACAGGGACTAGAGGTGGAGGTCTCTCAATTTACATCAAAATGAATATACCTCAAGGGTGGTCAAATATATAGGATAATGACTATGAGCTTTTCCACATTCAAATCACCACAGGCAGAATTCCATACACTTTCTTGCAAGCTATAAGTACTCCTCTATAACCCAGGAAAGCCTAAACATGTATATAAACTTATTGGAAACACTCACCATCCAACTCAATACCATATTCATGGGTGACTTTAATTACCCCACTATTAACTTGAAATCATGTACAACACCAAATGTGCAGGCACAGAAATTCCTGGGTTTTGTTAACACAAACTCGCTGGACCGGACTGTCAATATGACGAGCAAGGGTGTAAACATGCTGATTTTGGTTCTCCCTAATATGGGAAAGTGTTGGACACAACCTAGTGCAGTGCCTTCTCTGGTAATTTCAGACCACAAAATGGTCTCCTTTGAAATAAAAATAAAACCAGGAACCCCAACTAACCTTGAAATGTTCAGGAACTACTTTAAGGCTAACTTCCTTCTATTAAGTGATAACCTGGCAAAATTACAAGCCCTCATAAATGCTGAGAACACTGCTGTTTATGCAGAACTGTTCATATAAACCCTATACAAGCAAGTTAATAGCTGCACAGAGGCAGCTGTACCCACCAGGAAGAACTTTTCAACTAACTGAAAAAACAAGTCACCCTGGTGGAATCTCAACATCAGTAGGCCGTATAACAGAATGAAGAAAATCATGGCAAACATTAGGAGGCAGAGCACCCAAAATGATAAAAGCACTCTTATCAGAGGACAAATAAAGTCTACCAAAGCAAAATGTGAGGTAAATTTGGCCTCTCAGGCCAAGGAGAACCAGAGACCATACTTTAGCTATGTCTGCAACATCAAAGAATGCACAATTGTGTGTATGTGTGTGTGTGTGTGTGTGTGTTAGCAAATATAACTCCCCCTACAATCACTAGATAACAAGTCCTCAATGCTCTCTCTAAAGCCAAGAACACTTCACCACTGGGCCCAGACAATATCCCAGGATGCCTTCTAAAAAGCATGAAACATAGCCTATCATGTTATCAAGAATTGCTATTTAACTGTAGCCTCCAAACAGGCTTTGGGCCTCATGAATGGAGAACAGCAACAGTCATTCCTCTGCACGAAGATGGTCCATCTAAGGACCTTGAAAACTACAGACTGTAAGTCTCACTGGTCTTAAATGCAAAACTATAGAAAGAATTATCATGAAAATGATCAATAATGTCATAGGAAACCTCCAAACATTGGACCCAACTCAACTTGGTTTTGTCAAATGCAGGTCATGCCTACTCAGCCTGGTGGACTTCTTTGAGAAGGTCACCAAAGCAATGGATGAAGGCAAAATGGTTCACACTGCCTACCTTGAAAAGGCCAAGACATCTAACACAATACCTCACTTTGGCATTGTTGACAAACTCAAGAGGTTATGCATAAACCCCTGGTGGATAGCCAGCTGGCTAACAGCCAGGACCCAGGAAGTTAGAATTGGGGAGTCCACCTCTACAAAGAGGACAGTCATAAGCAGAGACCCTCTGGGATTTGTCCTGGGACAGCTTATTTTTGGCATTTACTTCTCTGAAGTCAATGCCAATGCCAAGGTCCTCCAGCTGACTACATCTGCAGATAATTGCAAATTAGACCAGTCATAGAAACCCCTACTGACTCTGTTCTCCAAGAAGGGCTGACACAGACAAATAAATAACTTTTGCCAGAGCTATGGACTAAAAATAAATGCCAAGAAATGTATTATGGTATCCCTCAGAAAATCATCCACCCCTGGTGGTAACTATCATATTGACAACACATCCCTAACAGCTGACCCAGTAGTCAGGGACTTGGAGACACACATAGACAGTAATCTAGCCTTTGGCCATCACTTGTCTACAGTAAGGAGGAAACATTCTTCTTTGTTGGGCAACATATAAACAAAGAAATGTCATCTAGGTCCAAGGAGGTCATTGTTCAATTGTATTCAGCATTCATCAGACCTTTTATTGCACTGCGGTAGTGGTGCTGCAGTAGCGCTGTCACCTGACAGTAAGACGTTGTCCCGTTCGATTCTCAGCTAGAGCGTCTTCTGTCTGGAGACATACGTGAATGGGCATACTTTTGTTGAAGGTTGTGCATCAGGGCTGGCAACTCGGCACATAAAAATCTACTGCCAATCATTAGCGGACCGGACTTCCACTGTGGCGACCCCTAACCGGGAAAAACCAAAAGACACAACAACAACATTCATCAGACCTTTTATTGAGTACAATGCCACCTTTGGTATGTACCTAACAAGGCACATCCAACAATTGGAATGTCCACAGAGATTACTCATTAAAAGAATACAGGGTGTAAGTAACATGCTCTATGCAGACCACCTTAAGGCCCTGTCACTATATTCTGTCTCCTATAGGTTGTTGAGGGAAGGTCTATGCCTGACATACAAGGTATTGTCAGACCCCACCTTGACAGACCTCCTAAATATCCTCAAAACAAACAGCACCAGAATTACCCATTCTAAAGACTTAAACCTTGCCTGCGATATAAATAGGACAAGCTGGACAGAGACAACCCCTTCTCTAGAACAGGCTCCTCATCCATGTTAAACAGAGTTCCTCCCTAACCCAATTCAAGTGTAACTTGGACAACTGGATGGGGAACAGGAAATTCATCCATGGTTTGGCACCTATGTCTGTAATAGACACAGGCAGCCTATAAATGTTTCATCTCCCAGGTGCCTGCTTGTAAATGCTTCATCTCCCAAGCTTACACTTGTCAAGGCTACCAGAACTTGCCTGACATTTAGGATGTATGGCTAGGCTTAAAAAGCCCCTTGTGGTCATTAGCCTAGTAAACACCTATGAACCTATGAATTTATGTATAGTAAAGACAAACCAGAAGAACCAAACACCTGTTCACAAATGGAACAGTCCTCAGGTTGAAACAAACTGTAGCACAATCCAAAATAAGACAAGTAATATTAATATTCTGTAAAAATCCTCAAGATAAAAAAGAAGATGAAACAGAACAATTTAAAGTTTATTTTCACACAGACAAGCACTTTCATTCCCCAATGGAAACTTCATCAGATAAAAATTTACCAAATCAATGTTTCTTTTATACCAAAACACCCCCTTAACATCATTCCAAAATCACACCTACAGTTTCATTCTTAAAAAAAAAACTATTATCAAATATTCCACCCTACAACTTACAAACATAAATAAAAAAATCTTAAATAACAAAGTTTGCAGATGACTGCAAACTAGGAACCATAATCAAAACTCCTAATGATCTGGACATACTACAAAAGGGCCTCACTGAGATAGATACCTGGTGTCAAGGCCATGGCCTGAAGCTCAATGCCAAAAAGTGTATTGTCATCCCCTTTGGTAAAAACTCTGTACCCATGAACTACCACATAGCTGGTAGTCTACTTAATGCCGAAAATGTGATAAGAGACCTTGGGACACAGATGGACAGTAGTCTCTCCTTTGATAATTACATCGCCACAGTGGTCAGGAAATCCTTCTACGTGGCTTGCCTCATCACAAAAGGTTTCTAATCCAGGAAAAAAAAAAGTCATTGTTCCCCTCTACTCATCACTCATTAGAACCATTATAGAATACAATGCCCCTTTTGGTATGTACCTCACAAGACATCTACAACAACTGGAAAGGCCACAGAAATACTTCACAAAGAGGATTACTGGCCTCAAACAGATGCCCTACGCAGACTGTCTCAAAAAACTCCAGCTTTACTCAGTCGCATATCGCCTACTCAGAGGGGATCTCTGCCTAACATACAAAGCTATGTCAAACCCAGAGCTGTTGGACATGCTCCACTTAAAGAAATTCCAATCCCTCCGAGCTGCATGCTTTAGGGACCTAAACCTTGTCACCACAATAAACAGAACATACTAGAGGGATAGATTCCTGTCCCAGAGACTTCCCATAATCTGGAACAGACTACCTATCTATGTCAAACAGAGTTCCTCATTAGCACTCTTCAAGAAAAATCTTTATGATTGGATGGGAAATAGGAAATTCACCCCAGGGATCGCTTCTGTGGCTCTGTTTGACAGGGGCACAGGAAAATAATTTTATTGGGTGGCGAAAGCCAGGGTACATTTTTGGCTAGGCTTATATAGGCCCTAGGGCCAATAGCCTAGTACCTACCTATGAACCTATGAACCTGTATGCATATACATATATAAATATATAAATATATCAATATATACAAACACACACACACACACACACACACACATGTGTATATATATATATATATATATATATATATATATATATATATATATATATATGGGTCATATTTGTATTGTCAAAAGTCTACTTTATCGAATACACTTTAGCAAAAGTGCATTTTGTCGAAAATGCACTTTCGCTAAAGAAAAAAAAAAACATGCAGTTTGCATGTACTGTTATAGGTTCATAGATGGGTACTAGGCTATCTGCTTGAGGGCATTTATAATCCTAGATATAGTGTGTCAGCTTTCGCCGCCCTATTGCTTAATTAACTGAGCCTCTGTCAAGAAGAGCCAATGAAGTTATCCCAGGGGTGTATTTTCTGTTACCTATCCACTCATCAAGGTTTCTCTTAAAGAGTGTTAGTGAGGGGATCTGCCTAATGTAGTTAGAAATTTTGTTCCAAAGTATGGGGAGTCTCTGTGACAGGAATCTATCCCTCCAGCATGTTCTATTTATTGTTGTGGTGAGGTTTAGCTCACTAGAGTGAGTGGCTTGTAGTGACTTGGATTTCTTTAGGTGGAGCATGTCCATCAATTCTGAGTTGGACATGGCTTTGTAAGTCAGGCAGAGATCACCACTGAGTAAGCGATATGCCACTGAGTACAGCCGGAGTTTTTCCAATCGGGTTGCATAGGACATATGTTTGAGGCCAGTAATCCCCTTTGTGAAGTACTTTTGTGGTCTTTCCAGCTGTTGGAAGTGTCTAGTGAGGTACATCCCAAATGGGGCATTGTACTCTTTGATAGGTCTGATGAGTGACGAGTAGAGGTGCACTATAACCTCTTTATTTCTAGATGCGAACCCTTTAGTAATTAGATGGGCTACATAGAAGGATTTTCTAACTACTCTGGCAATATGAATGTCAAAGGAGAGATTACTATCTACCTGGGTCCCCAGATCTCTTATTACCTCTTCTGTATTAAGGGGGCTGCCACCTATGTAGTAATTCATGGGTGTTTTGTTTTTCCCAAATGGGATGACTATGCATTTTTTGGCAGCATTTAGCTTGAGACCATGACTTTGACACCAGATGTCCGTCTCAGTAAGACCCTTTTGGAGAATGCCCGTGTCAGCCAGAGAGTCAATTATGGCTTCCAGTTTGCAGTCATTGGTGAACTTGGTTAGCTATAATCTTCGTGTGTTTGCCTGTACTTCTGAGAAGTGTATGCCAAACAGTAGGGATCCCAGGACCGAGCCTTGTGGGATATTACTTGTGACTGGTTTAGATTAGGACCTGGAGCCCGCTATTCTTACCATGTGAGTTCTGTCTGTAAGCCAGTTGGCAACCCATCTTGTGCCGTAGGGGTTTATGTTCAGGCTGGTGAGTTTTTCTATAATTCCTGAGTGGGGAATGGTGTCAAAAGCCTTGGCAAGGTCAAGGTAGGCTGTGTGAACCACCTTCCCCTCATCTATTGCCTTGGTGACTGTATCAAAGAAGTCAACCAAGTTTAGTAGGCATGATCTCCCCTTAACAAAGCCGAACTGAGTCAGGTCAAGTGTTTGGAGGTTCCCAATGTCTTTGTTAATGAGTTCCATGATGATGCGCTCCATAGCCTTGCAGACCAGGCTAGTCAGGCTTATGGGGCGATAGTTACCAGGGTCAGTTGTGGCCCCTCCTTTGTGGAGTGGTATAACCATTGCTGTGCACCATTCTATGGACACGTAGCCTGTGGAGAGGCTGAGGTTGAACAGTGTGTTTAGGTGGGGGGTTAGTTCGTTCTGTAGTTCGTACAAGATGCAGCCTGAGACACCATCTGGCCCCACTGATGCTATGCTTTTGGCTTTTGAAAGGGCTGTTTTCACCTGTGCATCTGTGATTTCCAGGACACTACACTTTTCTGGTATTGTTGTGGGCCCTTTTGGGGGTGAGAGGGGGTGAAGTTTGCACTGAATCTATCTGCCAGGATGTTGGCAATATCAGTAGGTTCAGTATATTTTTGTGCTATTTTGCACTAGCTCAGAGCATGCCTGCGAGTTGCCACTTAGATTCTTGACATAGCTAAAGAAGGCTTTGTGGTTATCTTTTGAATCCTTTGCTATTTTTCTTTCGAAGTTAGCCTTGGATGATTTTATCAGGGACCTTAGTTTCTTACTGATACTGATCAGGGATGTCTTTCCTTCTTAGGATTTGCTTTTTTTCTGAACTAGTTTCCTCCTTCTATTCTATAGCCTGTTTATGGCAGGGTTCCACCAGACTGGTTTCCTTCTCTTAGGGGAGTAAGTCTTGGTTTTGCTAAGGATGGCACGATCCATGCATCCTTGTAGGTGCTCATAGAGTGCATTTGTAAAGGTTCCTGCATCTTGGACACTGTTATCCTTTAGTGTTAGTTGTACATCAATGTATACTGTTGACATACAACTAGGGAAACTCCTGTTGAGATCATGGTACAGTGGGGATAAGGGAATATTCCCTTTTCCTCACTGTAGTGCAATCTCGGAGTGAGAATAATAAAGTAGGGGGGCTTGCCCCCCTACATAATACTGTTTAGTTTGATATATATTTTTTTTTTTACATTTTACTGTTTTTGTTCCACGTAAGTGCGTTTTCGATATAATGCACATTCGTGGAAGTGTATTATCGGAAATACGGTTCGATGAACCATATTTTCGATAATATGACATAGACCCATATATATATATAAATATATATATATATATATATATATATTTATATATATATATATATATATATATATATATATATATATATATATACACACACACACACACATATATATTATATTAGTTCTGAAGAAGTTCTGATACATTAAAAGAATGAAAGCTTAATTCACATGTTGGTATTTATGTGGTTTATCCTATTATTTATAAGTTTTTACTTTGTCAAAGTCTTTTTTGCATTTATTGTTATTATCTTTGTGTTATTATCAGTATTTAAAAAAAAAAAAAATATATATATATATATATATCTATGTGTATGTATATATATATATATATATATATATATATATATATATATATATATATATATATATATAATATACATATATATGTGTATATATATATATATATATATATATATATATATATATATATATGGTTCCCCTTCACAAAGTCGAGCGGCCACAATCTCGAAAGTCATATGGTCGAGACCATATACTCGAAATTGTGGAAGCTCGACTCTGTGAATAGGGAACGGCATACAGCACAGAGCGGGAGATTTCCTTTTCTGCGCTGTAGTGTGATCTCAGAGTTGGAATAAATAAGTAGCGGGGGGTATGGGGGTGCAGGGGTGCTGGGGAGCTTGCCCCCTGCAGAAACACTTTGTTGTGTTACATTTTTCTGTTTTTCAACTCCTTTTCATGAAGTCAAGCTTCAGAAATTCGAGCATATGGCTTCGGCCACATGCATTTCGAGTTTCTGAACATTTGACTTTGTGAAGGGGAACTATATATATATATATATATATATATATATATATATATATATATATATATATATATATATCTTTCCATAAAACTATGTATATAATTCAGTGGTAAAATTCAGTAAAAATCTATGAATGTAAAAACTGGGAATTAAACCCAGGACTTTCTGTATATTAGCCAGATGGATTTACCACTACACTATAGATTTTTCAATGTATGTAATTCCTTCTACCTTTCCATTGCTTTCAGCATTAAAATGTTACTTATTGACACCTGTTCATTTATCCTTGGCCAACACATAGCATTTAAATGTAATTGCCATATATGCTCACGTTTTTCTAAGAATAAGGTCCAGGGTCCTTTCCTTTCATTTAAAACTAGAGATTCCAGAACAAAAAACTTGAAACTATGTGTATTATTGCTCCTAAAATGCTTAGCCAGGATATTTGTCTCTTTTTTCAGTTTAATTTCTCTTAGATGTAAATATATATGTGCTGTAATTTTCTTATCTGCTTTTCCAACATAATAACATGGACATTGGCAACACAGAGCACAGTATACTACCCTTTCTGTCATACAAGAATATTTCCCATCTAACTTCAGTTCATGCCCATTGACTATAACTACATCAGTTTCAAGTATATATGGGCACTGTGGGCAAAATCCACATTTTTTCATACACTCACTTGGTCTTTCTTTTACTTGTCTCTCTATCCAGTCTCTCAAACTTATTCCTTTTCTATATACAACCATAGGTCTGTCCCCCACAATGCCCCTAATGTCCTTATCCATTTTCAAAACTTGCCAGTTTTTCATCAGTATATCACAAGTCTGCTTAGTATTTACGTAAAAAGTAGTGATAAATGAGGTCATAAACACATTGCCATGGTTTTGGAGGTTCACTGTCTCTACACCCTTCCCTTCCATCTCAATCAACATGCTACTAACACTTGGTACATGTGTTAAACACTCCGCAGATCTTATTACATTATTCAGTATAGTCTCTCTAATGATGGGAACAAAGTGTCCCCTTTCCCATTTATTCAACACCTCCAGCATGACTTCATTTATTACATAAATAGTGTAGCCTCGCCTTAAAAATATACTTTTCAAATTATCACATTCATCTAGAAACAATTCAATATAACCCTAGCCACCCTTAAAAATTGTCCCTTTATAACTGCTCGTTTTTGTTTAAAAGAGCAGGTGCTAGAAAAATGGAGCAAATTATTTGAGTATGTCTCCTTTCTAAATATTTTGGATACAAATCTCTTCTTTATTGTATCTTTAAAAAGATGTACATCTGAAAATGAAATTTCATCCACCCCCCCACAGTATGGGTGAATTTAAAAAAAGATGCAGTCTCATTAATAGAGTTCAAAAAACTCGAGAGCTCATCCACTGGGCCATCCCATAAAAGAAACATATCATCCAGAAAATGTGTAGAGGTGACAATACTTAAAATACTTTGAATTCGGTAAATATTTTCTCTCCCAATACAGCATAACAATATTTGCATATATATATATATATATATATATATATATATATATATATATATATATATATATATATATGCAAATATTGTTATTTGCATATACATATATATATATATATATATATATATATATATATATATATATATATATATACATATATATATATATATATATATATATATATATATACCACCACAGTGGGAACCCATAGCCAACCCTTTTTCTGCACATACAATTCTTTCTCAAATAAAATAAAATTATTAAATAAAACTATTTCCAGTAATTGTACCAACACATTTACTTGTAATTGTGGGATGCCTTTCTCTATAAGAAAATCATAAAACCAACTTACACCCACATCATGTGGGATAACAGAGTATAAATCTTTCATGTCAATTGTGATGAATACAAAATCTTCCTGGAAGGTAGTCTCATCAATTTTATTTAAAATAATCCCACAAATCTCAACATATTGTGGGTTCCCTCATTACCAAGTCATTCAGCTTAAAATCAATAAATTTGGCTATTGGGTAAGTTATTGAACACCTTGCATCTGCAATTGGACATATGTGTGGTTGAAACACATTTTTACGCAATTTAGAAAGACCAAAAATTGCTGGTATTCTAGGAAAGGCTACATCCATATTATTCAATTCAGAATTAGAAATACTTCCTTCTATAAATAAATCATGAAGTGCCCCTTTTATGGCCCTGTAAGCCCCATTTAACTGATTTAGTGAAATTTGCTCATATGTCTCTGTAGAGAGAATTTCCCTAATTTTTCCTTCATAATCACTTTTATTCATAACTACAAGTCCACCCCCTTTATCAGGCTTCATTATCCTAATGTAATTATTAGCACTTAAGCTCTTCAGTTCCTCTCTTTCAAAAAAGTCATATTATTTCTCATCTGATTATTAAGTATATTCAAATATCGTAAACCAATTCACACAATTTCTCAAATAATTCCAACGTAGCATGAAGTAAGGGATTATAAGTATCTGAAATGCCTAGGTGTTTAGCTGCCATGTCAACCTCATGAAATAATTTAAAATTCAGTTTTCTCACAAATAATTTAAGATCTGTCAGGACATTAGGTAAATTCATATTTTTCTTTGGGACAAAAGTTAAACCCTTTGCAAATACATCATGACAGGTTAGATCAGGAGCAGCCTTAGGTCAACTGCTGCCCTAAGCAAAAGGGCTCCATGGCACCCCCACCACACTAACCGGTGCCCCCATCCTGGTCTATCTACCACCAAATAAATACTGGAAAAGCGCCCCTGCTAGATCGGTGCCCTAGGCGGCCGCCTAGATGGCCTATGCCTAAGGCCAGCTATGAGTTCGATCAACAGTCACAGAGTTAAAAATTATATACTTTAAAATCATTCTCACTATTCACAATTACCTCAGCTGGTGGCACGACATATGCACCAGAATCTGGAAGAATCATTAGTTCGAAAACCTCCCTCTGTGTTTCCCCCCTCATGCCTCTTTACCTCCCCTGTTGCGGTTGGTTGTTCATAAAATGAACTTCCCAGCTGGGGGAATGGTATCTCTGTCTTTGTGGTAAATTTCTCAGCTACTCTGCAACTTACATATGGTGTCAAATTTTTATTAGTCTGTGAGATTTCGACGTATAGGTATTAGTACAGTGGCAGTACAGTTGTCTGCATTTTGGCCACGTGTTCCTCAAGTATATGAGGTTAGCACAGTATTCCATACTCTATAGATGGAACGTTTACAACAATGGACATACAAGCTATAGCAATCAGAATTCAGTGTCACTGTTGAGCATATATTCTTAGTGGCAAACAGAGTGATAAAAGTCTTTCATGTGTCACACCTTAAAGTGCAAATTATAATCATCATTGTACACTACCGACACACTATTAGTATGACAGTCATACATGGGTCTGAGTTCTGTCATGCATATTTCTTTTTACGTGATGTCCAGAGTTTGTTAACTCGAAATGTGTGTTATTGACACCTCCTGTGAAAGACATGACATGCATAGATAATACTCTGCTCAGTGACCTTTAACATGTTGCAAAATTATATAAGCGCACAACACACACTTACACACACACACACACACACACACACACACACACACACACACACACACACACACACACACACACGCACATGCATGCGCAGACCCACACACACACACACACACACACACACACACACACACACACACACACACACACACAAAAGCGCGCACACACGCACGCGCACACACACGCGCATGCAGACACACACACAAGCACACACACACAAACGCACACACACATGCACATGCACAGACAAGCGCACGCACACATGCACATACACACAAACATACACACATGCACAAGCACACACAAATGCACACACATGCACATACACACACACAAACACACACATACACACACGCACGCACACAAGCGCACTCATGACGTACACACACACACACACACACACACACACACACACACACACACAAGGGACTGAGGGACTTGTATAAAAAAAGAGTTTTTGTCTTTAAACATTGCAAGATGCTTTGCACTGAGCAAAAGCTACACATAGGTAAGTAATGATAAATGACAGTTCTAATTATATGGGAAAAACTAAAGAAAAATTCCTCTGCTGCACTAGTAACTTGGTGATCATTGTCGACTGTGCTTAAACTCAAGGTGCACCAGAAAGCAATAATGATATAACCACAAACTGACATAATTATGTGAACTCCAGCACCTTCTCTGGCTTAATGTACTCCAGATATGATGTATGATTTTGCAGTAAAGTATGTGGAGGATTTGTAACTTCTGCTTAGTTAAGTCTACTTAACATTGTTCATTTTGCAGTTCTTCTTACTGTGGCAAATCTCCCTGCAAATGTGTGCCTGAGAAGTTGAATAGAAGTTATGTTATGGCATCTGTGTTTAGTGAACAGGTCCAGAAAGTAAAAAGTTAGACAGGCACATTTTGAATCTGTTGATGTGTAAGTCATGACAGTGTGCATACTGGCTGTGATAAGTATGCTCATCTTGTTTATTTTGTGAATTCTTCTATGAGCACATGCTCTGGAATATAAATTTGTCAAGTTAAATGCAATTGATATCCCATCATTAACCATTTTAAGCTGGAGATGCCATTGTGCATGCATTCACAGCAGCAAACAGACAGGAGGAGGACTGCCACGTTATACACCTTAAAGTTTCACTGGAGCCATAATTGTACAATACCAATATTATTGTTCTACTGGCATCCATCATGCAAATACATTTCTGCACTTTTCCTGTCATTGCAAGAAGGATGGGGAATGTGAGACTGTCTTCGGGTGCCAGTTCGGTGCCATTTTTCCTGATATCTTTGAATGACAGATTTACGAGTGGTGAAGACGATGGTGATGCTCCTTTCTGAGAACAGAGGTGGTATGAGGAGGAGGTTAATATTTTTTGCATCTTCCTGTGAAGCATTACCGTCGCAGGATCCTGCAGGGAGGCTATACCAGGTCTCAGTACAAAGCTGATGCCTGCAATATTTGGCGAAGGCAGCCACCCGTGCAACTGGCATCCCATACATGGGGAACAGTGCTATCACCCCGATAGTGCCATAAGCTGCAGAAGGCCTGAACTTGTTGTAGCTGTATAACATGATTTCCCCATCCTTACTTCCTACCAGTGGATGGCACCATACACATTTTTATTATGCTCTATATCTCTAGGTCCTGAAGAGTGTGAAATGAATGAGGAGGTGCACAGGAAGAGACTAGATCACCCAAGAGATCACTGGGGGTAAGTATATGCACATGAGTATGTTTCAATAGAGATAGTTACCGGTTAAAATGGTGGTAAATTACACTGATGCAGCAAAATAAAACCTGCCTTTACTTGCATTCCATACAATACATATTACGACTATGCAAAGGTAAAGAGTGTAGATTCTGCATGTGATGACCTGGATAGCTGGAAATGTAGTTCATCATATTACGTGTTACATGCACTGACATTCTTATGACAGTTGTGGATTCAATCCCAACCAATACAAAAATAATTACACTTTGTTTCCATAACCGACATTTATTAGTTCATACTAGTTATACTAATGCAATTGTACAAAACATAATTAATATGTCAAAATAAATGAGTGTTCCCTGTAATTCATGGTTGTAAAAAAGTACTTAAGAATTTCATTTTCATTAGTTTGTATGTCTATTCTTCCGCCCTACTTTTCGAGATGCTTTATTTAATTTTTTTTTTAATTTTCTCCATTTCTGTTAGCATTATAAGCAGCACTACAGAGGCCTGGACTAACCACTCTAGCATGTCCTGTCATCCCCCCCACACACATGCACATTAGGCAGAAGCAGTGATATAAACCACCACAACAAGAGGCACCCAGCACAGCTGGATCACAGCCTGCCACACTTGCCTCCACACCTCCTACCCTACCTGCACCACCTTTATCAGGCAGCTCTGCCCTGGGGGGGAATGGTACACTGGAACCTACCAGGTGAGGTAACAGTGGAGATGTTGGTTTTGTCACCTGTTGGAACCTGGCAGAGCTTGTGGGGAGAGATTGTCTCTCATTGTCTGCTCTGTTGATTAACTTGCTCTGAATTCATTATCTAGATAGTTGTTGAATAAATTGGTGTTTTTTTACACTTCAGCAAGCTTGTTTCTCTGTTTTTACATTAAGAGGACTGAGGATATTCTACCTAGTGGCAGAAGTCAGTAGCCTGGTTGTAGTTCAACTAATAAAGACCAATCTTAACGAATATGCACTTTTCTAGTTCTGCCACAGCCAGTTTGGTGGATATGGGCATCCTGAGACATTGTAGCAATTGTCTCATGTTCACTGACAATGATTTAATCTTTAAAGAAACAGATACAGTATGTGAGAAGTATACATACACAGTGAATGGAGGCAAAACTCTCTCATTCAGACACTCAGAACAACTATGTTGTCAGAAACACACATGCTACACTCATCACACATAGTATGCACTCCACAGCCTGACTTACATATGCTTTAGCACTTAAATGCAATCTTTTCAAAGCTCAAAGACCTTTTAGACACTCCACTTGTAAAAATCTTCCTCAGCAAATCCAAAAGCACTCTACAAAAATAAGACCCAACATTATACATACAGCCATACCAAGTGAAGCCTCATTAATTAAACCAATAAAGCAAGCAAACAACACTTCCTAGGACTCTAGTCATGTGGGACTGCATTATGCAACATACCGATGCCCTTCTCATTAGGTTGAACAAGGAGAAAATAACAATCAATTCCCTATCAGCAGCCAGGATCCGACAAGTTCTGCACACACACTCCAGTCATTACATCACAGGTACCAGTATGATTCAGTCATAGTCCATGTAGGTGTAAATGACCTGAGCCTTACCTCCCTAAACTATGCGGAGAGAGACATTATGGAGCTATTTTAATCTATTCAAAGCAATCTAAAGATAGAACTGCTCAATGCTAGGAGTCTAAACATGAAACTTCACTCTTTTTAAACTCTCCTCACTTTGAGGAATGCAGACATCTGTGCAGTTACCAAGACACAGTTTAAAGCTGAGGAGAGTGCTTCAGTGATGCAAGGCTTCAGTACCTTCCACACATTAAGACCAGGGACCAAAGACAGAGGTGAGGTGTCCTGATCTACATAAACAGCAAGCATACCTCAACATTGGTTAAAAAGGAAGACGCACTGGAGTTTCTCCACATACAAACCATTGACAAAGACCCCTACCATATCCTAACAAGATACAGGTGACCCTCTATGACTCATGAATCCCATAACTCATACCTAGACCTGCTGTAGACACTCACCATTCAACTGAACACTGACTTTAATTACCTCTTTATAGAATGGGAATCCTACATGACCCACATTTGTAGACACAGAGATTCCTGGACATTGTTAACACAAATAGTGCAAACTAGAAGCACAAACATATTGGACCTTATATTCATAAATATGGAAGAATGCTGCACCCTCCACCACCCCTCAGTATCATATCCACTCTGGTAAGGTCAGACCACAAACCTGTCTCCTTCAAGATAAACATCAATTCTGTAACCCAGTGAACCATGTAAGAGTTCAGAACTATTCCAAGGCAAGCTACTTCTTATTAAGTGATAACCTGGGAAAAGTTAAGATCCTCCAAATTCAGATAACACAGGAGCCTTTATAGAACTGTTCAGATAAATTCTGTACGATAACATCAGTAGTTGCATAGAGTCTGTTGTGTCTAGCAGAAGTAAGCCCAAATCAAACTAAAAAAAATCAAGCCACCCTGGTGGAATTTAATGTGAAGCAGGTTGCACAAAAAAAAAAAAAAAGTCATAGCTAAACTTAAGAAGTACGACACTCAAAAAGATAAAAACTCTCTCATAAAGCTGAATAGATAATGAGGAGAACAAATTAAGACCAACAAATCCCAACTTTGATGTTAAGATAGCTTCCCATACCAAAGACAACCATAAGGCCTTCTTTAGCTATGTCTGAAACCTTAAAGGTAACACAAAACACTGTGCTGAACTGGTTGCAAATGAATCCATGTTCACAGACCCGAAAGATATAGCAAATTTAATGACTGACAAGTTCAGTTCTGACTTCACCACCCATTCCGATCCAACTACCCCCCCCCCCCCCAGGAAATACCATCAAACATGACCTCACAAGCTATCAATATGTAACCGGTCCTAAATGCATTCTCTAAGGCTAAAAACACAGCCTCAATGGACCATGATAATATCCCAGGATGCCTCCTAAACAGTTTGAAATATGACCTATTAAGGCCATTAGAGTCACTTTTCAAAATTTAATCTCTAAAATGCTTTCTGCCATGAGAATGGAGGACTGCAATGGTTATCCCTCTGTACAAGGGCAGACCATCAATGGATCCTGGGAACTACAGACTCATTAGTCTGGCTAGTCTCATACATAAAGCCACAAAAAAAATTATATTAGAAATTATTAATAATGACACAGGAAACCTGTAAACACTTAACTCAGCCCTGTTTGGTTTCATCAAGGGCAGGTCATGTCTACTAAACCTGGTGGACTTCTTTGAGAAGGTTGCCAAGGCAATGGATGAAGGTAAAATATAGCATACTGCTTAACTTGACTTGGCTAAGACATTTGATACAATACCCAACTCAGGCATTGTTAATAAACTCATAGAATTAGGCATAAACCCATATGTAATATGCTGGACAGCCAAAAGGCTCACAGGTAGGACTCATGACGTTAAGACTGGGAAGACCACCTCCATTGAGAGGCCTGTCACCAACATCATCCCTCAGGGCTAAGTGCAAGGTTCACTCCTCTTTGGCACCTACTTCTTGGAATCTGGACCAAAAATAGATAAACAGAGCACACTAATGGCCAATAATGGCTTATAAACAGAAATAAATATTTCTGTAATTCTTTGTTGCACGATGGTTGGCAGAGAGCAGCATTGCTGGTCATCAGTGAATAAAGGATTATTTTAGTTCACTTTCTATGGCAAAAATGAAGAAAATTCTTGCATGTATGCCAAAACTTTGCCATCAGTCATGCACCTGAGCTGACCGTTGGTGCAAATCAATAAGTAAATCCGACAGAAACAAAAGTAATGTAAGGTGACTCTGCTTTCATTATCTGCTTTCATTGATCAATGTATTAGTAATGTGAAGAGTCCATTCCATTGCATTTGGTGCAGGGCTCTACTCCATTAAGGGTGGGATGTTGTTTCACATTTGTCTTCTCAGTCTGCAAATGGTATATATTTGCCTGATATGTCTCTCTTACAGACAGGCTTGCAACCCTGGATAATACACTGATATGGAAGATAGAAGTATAACGGGCATGGTTTACACTTTATTGTGTTAACTATGTCCTTGTCACCCACCTCTGTCCTGCTCAATGCCCATTTTACCACCTTTGTTATTTACTTGTTGAAATACCCTTTAACTGTGAATTGTCAGACTAATCCGGTATAAGTTCTTCTTTGTATTTACATAATACTGCAGAGACCTGCAGCATATTACTTACTCAAGTGTGGATTCAATTACACTACTATGTACCTTGCATTGGAGTTAGGAACATATTCATTGTGCCATACAATGACATTTCATTTAAAGTAACATATTTATCACATCACATCACACGCATGGTCAAAGAGTTGTAAAACAAAAACAAATTACTCTTTTTATACTTAATGTCATGCAGTGGTTGGCACAGAGCAACATCGCTAACCACAGGTAGAAAAGAACAAATGACACTTCTCATCTTATGTCAAAAACTGAGGAATATCCTTCAGCTGAGTTAATGATTTGCTGACTGTTGTGAGAGTCAGCTTATGCTCAAGGTACAACAGAAAGCAGTAACAATATAAGCATAAGATGACATTATCTGTTCAACTGTAACAGCTTCCATGGTTGAATGTACTGTTGATGTGATATTTAACTTGTCAGTAAGATATGTGGAGGGTTCTGATCCATTGATCACTGGTGTCTTGTTTAACATTGCTCATTTGAAGGGATTGTTGCAACAGCATGGGAAACTGAGGTCAAGAGTATAGGAGTTAGGCAGAATTTCAAATCCAATGAGTTATGTGTTGTATCAATGTGAAAAACAATTTGTAACATGCAATAATGACTTAGTAAACAGTTGTCATATAAGGTATCCTACTTGGAGGTGATAGTTGGACAGGAGGTGAAAGGTTTTAATCCTTTAAATACTGTACCCCCTTTTAACCCTGCTCATTTTCATACATACACATTCTGCTGATAACACCCCTTCATTCAAATGTGCACTTTCTGATAGCTGCATTAGAACTTATTCTCTGGCATCTTTAACTGATACAAAGGTCAAGAGACTATCAGTTAGTCAGGGTCTCATATATAATGAGGTGTACATTGCAGCACTGTGAAAAGCAATTTGTAATGTGCAATAATGAATGAAAAGTTGTGGTGTGAGGTATTCCAACTGGGTTTGACAGGTGGGAAGGTTTTGATCCCCTAAGTGCTGAAGTCCATTTTAACTCTGTTCATTTTCATTCACACTCACTGTTCAGATGTATGTTCATAGGTTCATAGGTTAGTACTAGGCTAACTGCCCTTGCGAGCCATTGTAAGCCTAGCCAATTATCCCTTGTGACACTCAAACCTTGCACCTTGTGTTTGTAAGGCAAGCACCTTAATCATTAGGCTACCCTCCCTTTGATAGCTATCATAGAACTTCTTCCGTTTTATCCACAACTAATAAACAGGTGAAGAAAGTATGAGCTAGGCAGGCATTCAATACAGTGAGGTGTATGCTGTCTCACTATGAGAAGCAATTTGTAACAGGCACTGACTTAGTGCTAACAGTACTTGGATGTAACAGTTTTTGATTTCCTAAGTGCTGCAGTCCCTGCTCATTTTCATTAATACACACTGTTGATAATATCCTTTCAGGTGTATGCCTTCTGTCAACTGTTATAGAACACCTTCTGTGTTATCCATAGTTAGACATAGGTCAAGAGAATGCAGTTTAAGCAGGCAGTGCTTCAGTCCAATGAGAGTGTTGTGCTGTTATAGCAGTCAGACAAACAATCCACACCTTACAATAAGTAGGTGCAATGCATATAGATAATAGTGTCACATAAGCTGTATATGTTACCACTTCTTATTAAGGTGCAATATGTCAGTACAATCATAGCTCTCAACCTTCCTTCTCCAAAATGAGGAACATTTGCTCTCATAATGTGGAACAAATGGGCAAAATGTGGAACACGTAGTAATGGCTTACTAACAACTTCAACTAAGAAGGTCACAGGATGGTCAAGATAGTCTGGTTTTACTTATAAAAAGATCTTTTAATGACTTAATATGATTTCTATTTATCGTTGAGATCAGTTAAAAAATTCTTAACACTGAATGTGTAGCAGACTCTTTCAGTGTGGAACTTTGAGGAACATGATCTTGTTAAGACCCTAAATGAGGTTCAGTATGTTCCTCATAATGAGGTACACTTGAGAGGTATGAATACAGTAGGGGTGGTGTTTGATCCCCTTTCTGTTACACGCTGTTCGGTAATACTCAATTTTTCAGTATTACAGTTAAAATGTAATAGTAAACTATGTTAAATATAGTAACTTCTCAATGATATTTTCACACCAAATATATATATAATATGAGCAAAAATGGGTGTTATATTTAGCCAGCTCACCTTTCAGTGGCATAACTTGTGTAACAGTTGGTAGAGATTACCATAGCTGCCCTTACGTAGGCAGAGATGAATGATCTGAACCATCATATAGCAAAAAATGAGAAAAATCCTTTGAATGAGCTAAGAACTCAGCTTAGGTCATGCAATTGCAGTGACTGATGCGATACACTAGGCAATCATGACATCATCACCAACCTCCTTTTTCCCGTTTTCTCCATGGGGTTGTGGTTGTTGTATGAACTGTCACTATCTCTCGATTCAGTGCCACTCTCCTACCTTTGACCATCATGCCTGATTGTCACAGGTCTTCACTCACACAGTCCATCACTTTGCTGGATGCCCTTGTTTCCTCTTGCCTTCTTCCTGTCTGTCTCAAATCTTCTTCACCAGATTGTCTTCTGCTTTCTTGCACATGTGCCTAAATGACAGTAATCTGTATGTTTTGACCTTCTGTGCAACTGGAGCTACTTGGGCTTCTGTTCTAGTGTCCTCATTGTCTGTGTCACAGTGTGCATCCTACCACCCATCTCAGGCACTTCATCTCCACCACCTCCAGCTTCATCAACTTGTCTGTCTTCATTGCCCAGGTTTCTGTATGATACAGTAGTATTATTGATCACACCTTACTTTTCAACTTCTCTGGTATTCTTCTGTCACATGCTAGGTTCATAGGTTCATAGGTAAGTACTAGGCTATCAGCCCGAGGGCATCTATAAGCCTAGCCAGAAGGTGTTGGCTTTCACTGCCTCTGTCCAGCATAGCCATTAGTTCCTGTGCCTCTGCCCAGCAGAGCCACTGCAGTGATCCCCGGGGTACATTTTCTGTTTCCCATACACTCGTCAATATTTCTCTTGAAGAGTGTTAGTGAGGGGCTCTGCCTAATGTAGACTGGAATCCTGTTCCAAAGCATGGGGGAGTCTCTGGGACAGGAATCTATTCCTCCAGCATGTCCTATTTATCGCTGTGGTGAGGTTTAGATCCCTAGAGTGTGTGGCTCTTGGGGATTTGTTTTTTTTTAGGTGGAGCATGTCCATCAATTCTGGGTTGGACATGGCCTTGTATGTCAGGCAGAGATCACCTCTGAGTAAGTGGTATGCAACCGAGTACAGCTGGAGTTTCTTCAGTTAGGCTGCATAAGGCATCTGTTTGAGGCCAGTAATCCTCTTGGTGAGGTACTTCTGTGGTCTTTCCAGCTTTTTCAGTTGTCTTGTAAGGTACATCCCAAATGAGGCATTGTACTCTATGATGGGTCTGATGAGTGATGAGTACAGGGGTACAATAACCTCTTTGTTCTAAATGTGAACCCTTTTGTGATTAGGTGGGCCATATAGAAGGATTTTCTAACCACCTTGGCAATATGATTATCAAAGGAGAGATTACTATCTACTTGGGTCCCCAGATCCTTTATTACATTTTCTGTATTTAGGAGACTACCACGTATGTGGTAGTTTGTGAGTACTTTGTTTTTTCCAAAGGGGATGACTATGCACTTTTTGGCTTTTAGCTTGAGGCCATGATTTTAACACCAGGCATCCATCTCAATGAGACCCTTCTGGAGGATGTCTGTATCAGCTGGAGAGTTAATTATGGCCCCCAGTTTGCAGTCATCTGTGAACTTGGTCAGCCATAGTCCTCCTGTGCTTGCCTGTATATCTGAAAAGTATATACCGAACAGGAGGAGTCCCAGGACTGAGCCCTGGGGTCAACACTTGTAACTGGTTTAGAGTCGGACCAAGAGCCTGCAACTCTCACCGTGTGGGTTCTATCCGTGAGCTAATTAACAACCCTTCTCATGACGTAGGGGTTTATGTTCAGGTTGGTGAGCTTGTCTATAATACCAGAATGGGGAATGGTGTTGAAAGCCTTTGTGAAGTCTAGGTAGGCTGTGTGGACCTCATTTCCCTCATCTAAAGCCTTGGTAACTGGCTCAAAGAAGTCAACCAGGTTTAGGAGGCATGATCTTCCCTTAACAAAGCCAAACTGGGTAGAGTCCAATGTTTGAAGGTTCACAATGCCTCTGTTAATGAATTCCATGATGATGTGTTCCATAGCCTTGCAGACCAGGCTAGTCAGGCTTATAGGGCAATAGTTCCTGGGGTCCATTGTGGCTCCACCTTTGTGGAGCGGGATAACTGTTGCTGTGCGCCACTCTATGGGTATGTAGCCTGTAGAGAAGCTGAGTTGGAACAGTGTGTTTAGGTGAGGGGTTAGTTCATTTTGGAGCTTGTGTAAAACACAGCCTGGGACACCGTCTGGTCCCACTGAAGCTGTATTTTTGGCTTAGTATAGGGCTGTTTTAACCTGTGTGTCAGTGATTGCCGGGACTCTACATTCTTCTGGTATGGTTATGGGCCCTTCAGTGGGTGAGAGGGGGGGTGAAGTTTGCACTAAACCTGTCTGCCATAATGTTGGCAATATCAGTCGGTTCAATGTATTTTGTGCCATTCTGCACTAACTCAGAGCAGATCTGAGAGTTTCCACTTAGGTTCTTGACATAGCTAAAGAACGCTTTGTGGTTATCTTTGAAGTCCTTGGCAATTTTTCTTTCAAAGCTAGCCTTGGATGATTTTATGAGGGATCATAGTTTCTTGCTGATACTGATCAGGGATGTCTTTCCTTCTTGGGATTTTACTCTTTTTCTGCACTAGTTTTCTCCTTCTGTTGTATAGCTTGTTTATGGCAGGGGTCCACCAGACTGGTTTCCTTTTCTTGGAGGAGTGAGTCTTGGTTTTGCTTGGGATAACACGATCCATGCATTCTTGCAGGTGCTCATAGAGTGCCTTTGTAAGGAATTCAGCAGCTTGGACAGCATTGTCCTTTAGCATGGGGGCTGTGAACCTTTCCACCTCGGTCTTAAGTAACGTGAAGTTTGCTTTTGAAAAGTTTTTCACAGTGGTTTCTTTGATTGGGGGTGGGGGCGGAATGTGGATATCCAGAGTGATTAGTCTATGGTCTGATCTAACCAGCGAGGTTTTGACCTCCGGTGTAGAACACCAGTCGCCCATGTTGGTGATGACCAGGTCCAATATGTTGTGACCTCTGGTGGGGGTGTTGACCAGTTGATCCAGGGCGTTCAAGTTTATAAATTCTAGGAAGCGTTGGGCAAGGGAGTTAGTACTTGAGTAGTTCTCCCAGTTAATATTTGGGTAATTGAAATCACCTAATATTAGAGTGTTTGGTAGGACCTTCATATTTTCCAGTGTCTCCAGAAACATGGAATGGGGGTCCTGGGTCATAGTGGGTGATCTGTAGCAAGTTATGATTTGAATTGCAGTTTTGTCCATTGTTAGTTGCACATTGATAATCTCTGAAGCATTGTGTTGTGCCACTAACCTGGAGGTGTGGGTATCCTTGATGAATATGGATACACCCCCACCTTTTGTGTTTTGGTCCGGGTTCTGTGGTCGAAAAGTATGGTATGAGTTATAGCCTGGTAGTGCTGGGGTGCTCTCTGGAGCCTTAAACCAGGTTTCTGTTACTGCACAGATATCAATGTGCTCCATACTGAGGAGTGCCTCGAGTGCATGCATTTTGGGGTTTAGACTTCTGGCGTTGAGTAGCATTACCTTTAGTTTTTGGTTACTTGTGCTATTTAGAGTGGTGGGTTTGTCTTTTGAGCCTTGCCTAAAAAAGGCACCATGGAGGTGGCAAAAGTCTTGGCCAGTATTCGAAAGCCTAAGGGTGACAGGTGCAAGCCATCTCTTGTGAAGCAACATGGCTTATCGAGTATGTCATCCCAGGTGGACAGATACTGGATCCCCTTTGAATGACACCAGAAACTTGGCCAATTGTTGAAATTGATCATTTTTTTCTTTATACTGTGGCATCATTCTTGGTGAGGGCAGGATGCTACTCAGGGTCAGGGTCATACCAGCCTGGGCTACGTGATCAGAGAGCTCTTCCATGTCTCTTTTCATGTAGTCCAAGGAGATACGTCTCAGGTCATTCACACCAACATGGACAATGACAGAGTCGTATTTGTACTTGTTCTGGAGTGACCTGAGTGCTTGTGTTATGTGGCGGATCCTGGCACCCAACATGCAGCTAACTGTAACCTTCTCCTTGTCCAGCCTAGTTAGTGGGACATCAGTGTGCCTGACTGTAGAGTCGCCTATTACTAGTATGTTGGGTATGTTATTTTGCCTTAAGGGCTGTGATTGCGTGGCACACATTATGTGAAGTATGTGTTTCATGGATTGTGATGGGGTGTGGAGGTTGCTTGGGTGTCTGCTTTGGATGTCTCTGTTGCTTTTGCAGATTTTTATTTAGAGCCTCCAAGTATGTTTTCGTGCACTTATGTGTGTTATTTGCCGGTGTTGGTTTAGTAGGTCTATGTGAGACTGGTGGTGTGTTGCAAGTATTTTTCTTCTCCTCTTGACTGTCAGTTCCAGTCTTGGGTTGAGAGAGCTTTGCTTCCAGTCTGGCTATATAATTGTATCACTCGCATATATTAGTGTTTGGTGGTAGGAGGAGAGGGTTATCTGTGTACATGAGGCAATTGTAACATTGCCTCAAAATGCCCAGATTCACCAGTTGGACTGGAGAGTACACCTGAAACTGCACTTTGGACATGCCTGAATAGGTAAAGTGAGCTGTTTTACTGATTAGCTGGTAGGGACGAACAGAGAGCCTTGTCCTTCTGGCCAATATAGGGGGTCTAGTGCTAGGGTTTATTAGTGCTTGCTATGAGTTTTGAGCAACTGCTGGGCTGTGAAATGAATGGTTTGAGTGCTTAAGTTGAAAGTTTGTCTAGTTCCAAGGGACAAATTGAAGAGGAGACTTCGTGGAGCCAGGAATAATTTAACCCTAGCTAACCAGCACTGCCTGGTGCTCAAAACCGCGTAAATGCGTTTTTTATAGCAAGGAAATGAAAGAGATAGAAATTAGCCCAAAATGTCCAATAAACTACTAATTTCTGGGCTACAGCAAACAGGGCTACTACCCCCAACACTCTTTGCCAGCTGGCTGCTATCCCTCTGATTCTAGCTTTGGTCTCCATACTCAGACCTTCCTTCTCTTCAACCACCCCTCCTAGATACTTGAAGCTCTCGGACGTCTTCCACTATTTTCCTTTCTATCTCAATTCTCATCTTCTTAACATTTCCCCTATTTGCTGCCATAACAACTTTCTTATCTGTACTTAGTTTAATCTCATGTGCCTTCAGTTTTGCATTCCATTCCCCTATCCCCCCTGTTGAAAAGGCTATTTATTACCTGTTCTTGTTGTATTTACTTAGGTAAGTGACACTCCCATCAGAATCTTCTACCATCCTATGCACTTTACTTTTCTGACTACGTTTTCTGTAATGTCTTCCTTTAAAGTTAATATACTTCAACAATATGCATCTGGCATGCAAAAATCCAGATTTTGTTTGGCCAAATCCTGTTTTGTTTCTTAGGCACTTTCCAAATGGCTCTTTGGATTTCTGTTTTCCCATTTTCAGAAATTAAATATTTAAATGGAACAGCTCAGCGTGTAAGATAAGGTACAAATACTTTTTCTACTCATCTCTATTAGAGACTGTTTAAATGCTCTTGAAAAATATATCTAAAATAGGTTGATTGTTTTCTCAGGTGTCATCTGAATACCTTCCAAACTGTTGTAGGTTCTGTCTTCTTAAATTTCATCCTACACCAAAAGCAAAGCATTTGGCAATCTAAGAATGGAATGCAGTCTTAAGTTAACATAATCCTGACTGGTACTATTTAAAACATAAAGTATAAATAAATCACCTTTTGCAAACGTGAGTGTTCTAAATGTCATATAATCAAACACATTATAGGATGTGTAGTTATAAGACAATATGGTTTATCATGTTTTCCCATATCCCTAAAACCGCTATGAAACCTCTGTTTCTCCCTCCTTTTGTTTTCATCAGTATTTCTTCTGTAAGGGTCATATATATCATTGAGTTTCAACCCTTCCGTAGGTTCATAGGTTCATAGGTGTTGTAGGCTAACGACCACAAGGGCTTTTTATAAGCCTAGCCATGCATCCCAAATGTCTAACAAGTTCTGATACCTTTGATAAGTGCAAGCATGGGCCTGGGAGATAAACCATTTACAGGTTACCTGTTTGCATCAGAGACATAGGTGCCAAACCAGGGATGAATTTCTGGTTTCCCATCCAATTGTCCAAGTTGCACTTGAATTGGATTAGGGAGGAACTCTGCTTCACATAGATGGGGAGCCTGTTCCATAGATGGGTAGTCTCTGGGATACATACGTATCTCTCCAGCAGGTCCTATTTATATCACAGGTAAGGTTTAAGTCTTTAGAATGGGTAATTCTGGTACTGTTTGTTTTGTGGATATGCAAAGGTCCATCAGACCTTCCTTCTGCATTGTGTTGTATTATAGCATTCCTCACACTTCTAATCCTCCCACATTTCTGAAATGCATTTCTTTCTTTTAAGCCCCCATGAAGTATGCAAATTTTCTGTTATCCCCTTCTGCCTGTTTTTTTTTATTATTTTTATCCAGGTTTGTATATATGTGTGTATGCACAAGCACATCTGCATGTGTGTACCTGTATTTTTGTTATTTTTATATGCATACAAATACCTACATGGAAACATACACTTTCACCAAAACTACAAAGTTTCAATCCACCAATGATTGTCATCTAATAGGTGAAAAAATAAACAGTGATCAACAAAGGTGAAAAGAAAACACAATACTATGAGCAGAGAGCCTTTTCTGAATCCCAGGGTAAGTCTTTGAAAGTAGCAAAATGAAAGATGTTCATCATTAGATCACCATTGCAGTTGCTTAAACTATCCTGCCAAACATATCATGTCTGTCTGCCTGGCTTATAAAGCATTAGGACACCCTCCATGAGCCTAAACTGTTAAATAGTTCAAGGACAGTTTTATAAAACTAGTTGTTTGGGTGCAAGTACCTCAGAAGTTTCATAGAATCATAGGATCATAGGAGATTACTAGGCTATTGACCCGGAGGTCCTTTTAAGCCTAGCTATTTCATTCTGATGTCATAACATAGAAATGCTAGTTAATACCCAAGATTGTATTTAGTGATAACTGCCATCAGAAGTGCACTCCTCTAGCAGGCTTCAGAGGATTGGGTCTATGTTCAGTCATCGAACAGAAAAATTGCCAAATGGCATTACATCGAAAATGCCATTCAGCAAAACTCCTCATGTGCTAGTTATATATAACAACTCCGGGACTGCACTACACTTGGGAAAGGGAACATTTCCTGATTCCTACTGTAATGCAATCTTACTCTAATGGCTTGATGAACAGCATGTTTGATGAAACTTCCTTATCAATACTTTTTCTGTTTAATGACTGAACACAGACCAATGGTTGGCTAACAAATTCTAAAAGTTGAGAGGATAATTCACCAGAGGAGGGAAAACCATCTATATAATAATTATCTTCTTATTTTGTGCAAAACAAATTGATAAAGATATTGCTATTTAGGCTGTGAAATGGATTGTCAGACGGTTATTGGAAACCTTGTTTTCCTTTCTTTCATATTTTTCTGTGGAAAACGACTAAAAAGTAAAACACTATACTTTGCTATTTTATTGTGCTGGGAGCTGAAATAACTGTTTTTGGTGTATATATTCATGTCGTGCTTGTGCTAACAGTTTGGGCTTCTGTTTTAAACATTATCTACTTACTAAGCTTCACAGACTGGGATCTGGGTGCTTTTGTCAGCTGAACTATGGAGGAGGCTACTGGCTCTTCAATTCCGCCCTCCACCAGCCACAAGAGAAAGAAACATTTTAGGGAGCCTTTATCATTTTATCATTTAAGCAGGCTTCATCTATGCCTCAGCTGCTGTGACCTTGCCCAGTTGCACTGACCACTCATCTTTTTCTCTGCATCCCTCTGGTGTAGCACCTTCAGCCACTAGGGACTGGGGATCAGACATATCCCCTTTGGCTATTGGGATGCCCTCTCTGGGCAGGGGAGAATCTTGTAGGTTTTGGAGGAGCTGTAAAAAGAAAATGCACAACAGACCTGGGCTTAGATTCCTAGGTTGGTGCTCCTGTTTATAGTTATTCTTTGTCAAATATTTCTCATAGAAAAATATTTGGCTTCACCTATCTATAAGGCTGTGGATACAGAAGATATTTTGGGTTTAGGCAAATAATTTTTCCAAGCCCTTACTCCTTCAAACTGACATTGACATCCCCATCAGAAGAGCAAAGGCTGGAATGGGAAAGGATTTCTCTTGTCAATTCTCCACAAGCCAAGGAGTCTATTTCTGAAGAGAGTGATTCTCTAGCCTCTCCCCAGAAGACTTACCTTTTTCCTGAAACTACAAATAAAATGAAGAAAATGTTTCAGTGGGGACACAGTGAAATTTCCAGTTGTTAAAAAAAGGTTTTATGATTCATTACAACTTTATTTCCCTCAGCATGTAGCTGTTTTGTCTGTGTTGCCAGCATTAAAAGATTTGTTTTTAATAACCTGTAGTATGTTGGACAGTCAACTTTCAGCCTCTAAAAAAAGAAGATATATTTTATAGTATTCCTCAGATTTATTAAACCAACCCCATATCCGATCCTGCAGTGATTTCTTTGACAAAGCGATCAGCAGTCAAAAACAAGTGCTAATCCTACTTCTTCTGATAAGGATGGAGACACTTTTGACAGATTTGGGAGAAAAAAATGTATTCCTTTGCTAACTAATTTACCCTTCACAATTCTAAACTGCTAAACACGTTAAACTTTTTTTTCTGGCTTCCTTTGAGGAATTTAACAGCTAATCTCCCTTCCTCAGAGAATAAGCTACTCTGAACAGTTTAACTGCTTTTGTTTCCCAGCTAACCAACCATTGTTGTTGTTTAATTGATTCTGCCACTGGCAGATCAAGGAATTTGAAAAAGAAAGGGCACAGTCCGGAAGACAGGCCAACACGTGTTGGGGGGATTCAGAAAGTAGACCAATAGGGCTGGGGATGTGGAAAGAAGACCACCTTGGGTTATACTGACAGCAGGTGTGTGACAACAGGAATATACATTCACTTGTACTTCACTGTGGTGTGGCTTGTAAACTTCATAGGTAAGTATGAGGCTAGCTGCCCATGTGGGCCATTTCAAGAATAGCCAATTTCCCTTTTGAAGGTGAGACTCAAACCCTGTACCTTGTGTTTGGTGAGGTAAACATGTTAGTCATTATGCCAAACTCCAAACCTGTCTGAAGGGTGAAGTGGAAGTATGTAGCTCCTGTCTGGCTTGTCACACAGCAAATGTATGAACATCTCCGTTTGTTTCAAGGATGCTTAGAGAGATTTTTAGTCACCGATGTCAAGTCACAGTCTCTTTCCATACTGGCATGGCTTGCAGATGCATAATGATAGCCTAACAAGTAGTCCCTCTGGAGACCACATGACCACAGCAAGTGCAAATACAATTTATAAGTAAATAATCTGTGAGCTTCAACTAATTGAAACCAACTCAGTGAGTTAAGGAACTGTGTATTATGACAACAAAAGTCCACAAAAGCAAAAGGTTCAGTTATATACAACACATGAAAAAAATGCAACTACTAGAGTACTTTATGTGAGACTTTAACTCCAAACCCATATTAATGGCATGCCCAGGCTTTCAGACGAATTAACAAGATTCCATTTAATATGAGCAAAAAGAAAGATGGATAATTTCTTATAGTTCGGTTATTTTTGCTGGTTTTAAGCACAATTCTAATTCTGTTGTAAGCTTCTCTAATTGCTCTGTTGTACATTTTAGAGGTTTTTTTAACTTTTTGATCAAATGATATCTTGAACAACAACTATGAGTAAGGAAAAATATGTTTTCTTTCAGAAAAGAAATAAGATGTGTCTGGCAAAAGAGCAGTTCACAATAACATACTTGCAAGGATATATAAATCATATCAAGGGATAGTCTCTGCCTCTCTATCCTACCATTCCCTCCCCCAAAAGATAGTCATCTTCTGTGTGTCTCTCCTCTGTTAGATTGCAATGAAAACACAAATGGCCACAGTCATGCATTTCAAGTGGCTGCTGTGAAACATGTGCACAGCACACCTCCTGCACCTCAAAAATAGCCACCTTCTGTGTACTACTCTCATATCAGACTGAGACAAAATAGAAAGAACAAATAAAATACAGTTAAAGAAATAACGACTATCCTGTCTATAGCCCCCACACAAGATTTAGTAACCTACTGAGCATGCCTTTGAAGTTTACTTGTGAGGAAAATTATAGAAGTAATGACCACACTGCTTCCAGCCTCACACACAAGCTATAACAACCTTGTGGACACACCTCTGAGCACAGCCATGAGATTAGGTGGGGTTCAAGGCAGACACCACTATTAAGCCTCTGTCAAAATACACTTATAAAGCCTGAGAAGTACTGAAAGACCAGGTATACTGTAATGTTTGTCTTATTTTTTGAAACATAATGACCTGCTGTTTTTTTTTTTTTTTTACTTAGAAGAGTTATGTATGTTGTGCCAGGCAATGGCATGAGTGTTCATTGATAAAAATTGGCATTATCATTTTTTCCACCAAGAAACATACTGATACTTCCACTGTATTTTTTACACATGTACACATGCTAACACTGATCTGGGCAGACTGTCACAAGATGTAAAAGCAAATGCTCACAAGCTACGTGTTTCATCCATGCCTCTTGAGTTGCATCTGTCTCCTATAGTGACCCTGTGAACAGCTACTACTATCCACAGAATTTACTGGAATGCAACAAACAGAAATAGACTATCCGGTCCTTCTTTCATATGTCACACACACACACACACACTGCATGCACAGTTAGGGACAATTTAGATTATCCAATCTGCCCATTGCATATCTTTGGGAGATAGGAGGAAACCACAGTAATTGGAGAAAATCCATTCAAACACAAGGAAGACATGCAGATGCCACACAGAAAGTTCCTCAACTGAGAATCAAACCAGAGAACTGCTTGCTACGAGGTGACTGTGCTAATCACTGTGCCAATGTACTGCATGCCTCACTACAGGCAAACTGAAGGAATGCCAATTCACCTATGGCATGTCTTTGGGGTGATGAAGGAGCTAAAGTACAAGTATATCTTCAAAGAAAGGGAGAACATTCAAACTTTGCACTGAAGAAGTCATGGTCAAGAATTCAGCTATAACCATGGGTCGTGCGATGACAATGCTGCTCACCATGCTACTGTCCCAATGATCAGTTACCTCCACACACATCCTGCTCCTGCCAGACCACCAAAGACAGCCACTTATCATGTACAATGCTGATGCATGTGATGTAAAATGAAAGGAATTAGGCCAACTTGTTACTCTTAAATACACAACAACCAGACCTCACACACAAGCATAAGCTATAGCAATACTAGTTTTACACTGATTTTAGCAAATACAATATATCATGTGACACTATGCCTACCAATCCAGATCAGTAACCGCTGTGTAACAGTGATCAAGCAACAGCAGAGGGAAGTCTCTTGCATCCACACATGGCAGCTGTACCCATCAAATACAGCCACTTTATTACTGAGTACACCTCAAGATGTCGGACTGTTGTAGTAATCACAACAACAACAACAACAACAACAATAATAATAATAATCAAATAAGCACAACACTGCAGCAGTACACTTTCTTTAGTTTGTTTTACCTTCTATCACAAATACTCTGGGAAACTGCACTAGTTTGCTTAGCTAATAACTCAACTGAGCACAGCCTGGTGAGTGGACTGCACTGTATGACTACTGCTGGACACAACCATACCACAAAACAGTTATAGTAGCTGATGAGGACCAACGCCCTGTAGTCATTTTAAGACTGCCTTTTTTTTTTTTCAACTAAAGACTGTCAAACTTCCTCGCAGTCTTTCTGACTGTCACCTGATCATTTGTAACTCTCCTCCAGTCTCTCAACATGGCTGTTGTATTGCTGCTATGCAGAAAAAAAGCTTTTCTAACACAGTAAGCCAGCCAAACATCACAATGTACCACAAAATCCATAAAATTGGGAGGAGTAATGTCTTCGCTCTTTTGTAGGTACTTTTTTATGCTTTACTAAGTTATAAAAGCCTGTTTTTTCTTGGCAGGTAGTACAGAAACACAAAAAATGGAGGAGGTGCACTTCTGTGCTACAGCCTAAATCTGACACTGCCTACTGACTCAATATTTAGAGCAGCTTCTGTTGGTTTAGTTTTGAGAATATTTTAATGCTTATATTAACAAAACCTACCTGAGGATGTCAAAACTGAGAGTCTTAATTTTTTTCTATTCTTGACAATATGATGTATTATTTTGGCCATCTGCAGCTGATATCCTGAAAGGATTTAATGACACAGAGAAATTGATTCAGCAGGTTACTCAAATCTGTCATCCCTCCTTTTCAAAGTTTATTAATATATATTTTTTTTATTTTAGTTCAGGGTCATTTTATAGGAAGCAAATACAGGCAAGCAAACTTTCAAAAAGCAGTAGAAAGAAGGTTTAATTAAGAGAGGATGAGCCTTGCAGAACCAAGAAAAAACTAAAAAGTTAGAATGACTATATTTTACTTCCAAAAATCCTCTCTTCCACCCTGCCTTTCCTGTAAATCTATCCCACTGCCTTCCTTTTCTCTTTTCTATGCGGTATCAGATACTCTCAAGAGAAATCAGTTGTGATAATCATCAGTGTTACAAGTGGAAGTGGGAATCCACTCCTTTTTAGAGGATCCCTCCACTACCTTCAAAACAGACTTCTCTGTTTCCTCCGATAATTCAACATATGCATTCTCTGTGTTTATAGAACAAGTGTCCCCTGGCCAAACTGGTTCTAAAGAAGGAAGGAAATTGGAGAGAAGTGTTAAACTTTCTTCCTAAACCAGTATGTTAATGTTTCAAAAAGAATTCACATCTTTTCATACATTGAGGATTGTCATATATCTGCAGACTCCATTTAAAGAAGTTAGAAATCTCTTATGTGGATAAGGGATCTTTTCCAAAGCCTGGGGTTCCAGGTGAACTTCTGAAACTTCTCTTCCTCCTTCACGCATGACAGTATGTCTGAGCTGTCTCTTAGATATGTCCCACCAGATGACTTTTTTTCACATTAAAAAGCAAACCTCTAACTCAGAACAGTTCCTGATCCTTTCCAGTCAGCCTATGACTTCTGGCAGGGAATATCTCAGGACTGTAGGTTTCCTGGCATCTATGATTCTCATGATTCCTTTGGCAAAACTTCACATGAGGAGAATACAATAGTTCCTCAAATCACTCTATTCCTAACACCTGCATCCCTTAGCTTTGTGGGTGATTGTGCTAGATTTTGTAAAAATGTCATTATAGTTGTAGAAGGACCACATCCTCAACCCTTTAAGGACGTGATTAACTTTAATAGACTCCAAAAAGAAGACATTTTCTAGTTGTAACTTTTTAATTTTGAGCAGTTTATAATCAGATTCATTTAAGCATTCATTTATAGTGCTTGACCCTTGTAGTGGTTCAGAATTCAGTTCATGATTATTTTGCAGCCGTTCACTTAGAACCGGCACATCACATGACCAGGGGTGATACCTCACCGGACCAGAAATTCCTTAATGCTCCCATTCTGAGGTAGCCCACCTGCAATAGTAGTGGTTGTCCTATTGGCTAGAATACCATTAAAATCATTACTTCCCCCTTCCTGCTCACCAAGTCGGTTGGGGGAAATATCATCCAGTCTTTGCGATAGTTGCTGAACCAAAAGTGTTAAATTGCCTACTTTTGTCTGAAACTCCCCCATCTCATTGTCGGTGAATAACGGCAGGAATGCAGAATGGCCACAGGTGTTCATAGCATCTTTGGAAAGGCAAAATAATAAACAAATTCACAAATGCAAACAGCAGCCATGATAACAAATGAGAAAGCCAAAATGCACTGGTCAAACTGCTGTTCTTTTAATAATTAAAACACATAAGCGCTTTGGAATTACTTCATGTAAAACTTCATCAGACAGAATATAGAATTTAAAAAAAAATCACTTAAATACACAAAAATCACATGACCCTCAAACAATTAAGTGATAGGATATCAGTCCCTTAATGTAACATTCCCTAATATCATTCAATATTTAATACAAAAGTTAAATACACTTCCAAGACCCTCATACAATTGTTAAAACCTGTTATGAACAATCATTAATAAAAATATTTGTTCATAATTCAATACTGTGACACCTGTCTCTCTAATAATTTTAGTTTCAACAGACATGTGGGCAATTTAACACTTTTGGGTCAGCAACTTTTGCAAAGACTGGATGATATTTCCCCCAACCGACTTGGTTAGCAGGATTGGGGAATTCATGATTTTAATGTTATTCTACCCAATAGGACGGAACTACTGTTGGAGGTGGGCTACCTCAGAATGGAATTTCTGGTCCGGTGAGGTATCACCCCTGGTCAGGTAATGTGCCAGGTCTAAGTGAATGGCTGCAAAATAGTCACAAACCCAATTCTGAACCACTACAAGGGGAGAGCACTATAAATGAATGCTTAAACAAATTTGATTATAAATTGTTAAAAATTAAAAAGTTACATCCACAAAATGTCTATTTCTTGGAGTCTATTAATATTAATTGTGTCCCTAAAGGCTTGAGGATGTGGTGATATCTGTGACGATTGGGGAGAGATGGGCGAAGGCTGCCAGCCTAGTCAAATAAAATTTGATATCTAATTCTGGCATTTGTAAATAAATGTAAAATACAGGCATGTTTTCTTGAGTGTAAAAGAATACTGTGAAATGTGGAACTGCAAAATATGTAACAACATTGCACTCTACTGGCCCAGTGAAGCATGTTGTAACCCTTTCATGTTAGAATTTGGCTCCAGTGAGTCTGGATGAAGGTTTCATGCCCATTGTTTTAAGGCTAAAGTTTATGACCAGAATTTACATGCGGAATGTACTTTATTGCTCTGGCTTCTGCTAGAGTGTATATATGAAATGTCTTGTATTGTTGTAAGTTTCTGAGGAGGTGTTAGATTGCTAAATAATGCAGTTTGTTTGCCTGGGAAAACCTAAGTGTCAACATGGTGTAATTTGGGAGGGACCCAGCAGACATGTTTGTTAGTAATGTTTAAATACTATTTCTCACAAGAGACTTAGAGCATTTTGATCTTGATATCCAACTTATCAGCACTCTGCCTTAAGTTCACATGTAAGTTTTAGCACTGGGATTTCTTGTAGGAATAGTTCAAGCTAGTAAAGATTAATTTTGTATTTTTCTTTGAAATCAGACCTCTGCTACTGTATTATTTTAAGTTTCTGTGTGATCTCTGAACTCTTAGATATATCTGTGGTGTAGTGGTTTTGTCTTGTGTTTTAATTATTTATTATTAAATATTTTTGAAAACTTCTACCTGTTGCTGGTTTGTGTAGAGATAAGCTCTAGAGTACATTGCATATTTATAGAGGTTATTGTAATAGGCCACTCTAAAGTAAGTCTTGACTGTTAGTCATACTACCATTGGATTATAATATTGCACAGTAATAATTGGACACCCTTTTAAGGGCCTTTTAGTAGCTGATATTATTGGCTAGGTGGTGGCAGTAATTACTACTGTATGGTCTGGGTAAAGGGGCACAGCTGGAGAATCTGTGTCAGCCTTTCCCAGGAGTGTATGTGAAGTTGTATAAATACTTATCTCAAAGTGTGTGTGTGTTGTGTCAGCTTCTTGGCAGGGATACAAAGCACTAGTTGGACAGAGAGGGTACTGGAGGTTCTAGCTTGCCCAGCTAGGCTATGACCTGGACCCTATAGCTGTGCCAGTGGGGAGTCGTATTGGGGACCTGGTGAGCAAGGGAGCAACCAGCCCCAGACTGACTGTGATCTCTGTGTGCACGTAAGGGAAATTGTACTTTACTGTGTGTATTAGTTATCCTTTCCTCTCTTCTATGAGACAACCTCCCTGGTGTTAGTGGTGAGGATTGAGGCTCCTTGATTGCTGGGCCAGGGCACGGTCATCACATGTGGTTTGCAGTGGTGGGATCTACTTCACATGCTAATTGGCTTGCAGTGGTGTGGGTAGAGTGAATTCCTGTACCTTATGTACAGTGAGCTCTAAAAGTGATTTGTACTCTAAAACAGCCATGCAGTGTATACTCAGAGTTCCGATTACAATTGTTTTATTTCTTTTGTTAGCTTTGTATTAGTCATGGTGAGCAGGCACATGTCAGCAGAAGAGTATGGAAAGCTGACAAGGAGCCAGCTGGCGGAGATGTGCCAGGCTAGGGGGCTGGTGCATGAAAACCTGACTAAGGCAGACCTGATTGCAGCCTTGGTTACAGCTGCATTAGAAAACAGCAGCCTGGAGGACAATCAGACTGACAGTGGAGATACAATATCCTCAGAGAATGGACAGCTCAACCTTTCTGCAGTGGAATTAAAAATCCACCTAGAGCTAAAGAGACTTGAGTTGGAGGCCAGGCGTATGGAACTAGAAGCAGCTGAGAAAATGAGGAGTTTTCAAGCTGAGGAAAATGAACGGCAGAGGAGGCATGAGAAGGAAATGCTGACTCTTCGCCAGAGTTATGGAGGTAATGGGGAAGGGAGTAACCAGACCCCAGAAGCAGAAAAGGTCAGTAAATTTCTTCCACAGTTTAAAGAGGGGGATAATTCTGATAGCTTCATTCATATGTTTGATTGGGTATGTAAACGGTATGAAGTTGACCAAGGGCTCTGGGTACGGTTCCTGACCCCCTTACTCCATGGTAAAGCTGTAACTTTTTAGCAAAAATGCATGACACTGACTGTTTTGATTATACTGCTGTAAAAAGACATTTATTAGAATGTTTTAAGCTAACACCTGAAATGTATAGGAAAAAGTTTTGTGAGCATAGACACAAGGCAGATGAAAATCTATGTGAATATGTTGCTGAAATGAGCACTTATTTTCATAGCTGGGTGAGTGGATGACAGGTCACCACTTTTGAAGGGCTGGCAGACCTTTTGGTAAGGGAACAAGCCCTTAGCACTTTGCCTGAGGACATGAGGATCTGGTTAGCTGATAGACAGTGCACTACTTCAGAGGAGTTGGGGAAAAAGGGAGACCTATACCTAGCAAGCAGGGCACCTCTGCACAGGAAAGGGACCCCCAGTACTGCTCATGGGACTAAAGGAACCCATGGTGGGTAGCACAGACTGCTCCAACAGAATCCACCAGTAGCAGGGGAAGCCACTAGTCCAGATATATGTCCAGGAGCTAAGGTTAAATGTTTTGAATGCAACCAGTGGGGCCATGGGGCATACAGATGTCCATGGAGGCAAGATGGGGAACCAAAGGTGTGGGAGCCAGTAAGTGGGAAAGACAAAATGCCAATAGTGGGTTGTCTTGAGACAACCGGGGTATGGAACTACCATTCTGCAAATGTCCTGAGAGGGAAGGTTTTGGATGAGGCAGTACTATGTACTTATGCAGTTACACACAGTGAGGCTAGGAGACAAGCATGTGGATCTGGTAGCCTGGGGGAGATCCAGACAGACTGCATACTTGCAGCCAGGACTGCTGAGGTGGTTTCTTCAGGGAGTGAGCTACACTGTAGCAGTGAGACTGAAGGTGAGCCACAGCTGCTTGTGGGTACTGATATTCCCTTGGACAGGGTAACTGCAAAGGTAGAGGTGAGTAGTAGTACCCAGGCTGACAGTGAGTCACCACTGTCAGAGGATGCCAGACTTCCTGTGGAAGGGGAGCTGGGAAGGTTACAAGGAGAGACTTGAGACAAGCTCAGCTCTCAGACCATACATTGCAAGGCCTAAGGCAGGTAGCTAGGAAGGTACCTGATTCTCAAGGGAAGGGAGAATCTGTATACTGGGACAAAGGGTTACTATACAGAGAGTCGACCCCTGAGGGAGGGCTAGAAGGTGAGAGAGTACAGCAGTTGGTAGTGCCTAGAGCTTATCATCTGGCACTTCTAGCCATAGCCCATGATATTCCCTTTGCAGGTCAGATGGATATAAAATGTACAAAGAGGCATATTATGCAAAACTTCTATTGGCCTGGAATTTCCAGAGATGTAACAGGGTACTGCAGGACCTGTGAGCAGTGCCAAAAGGTAGGCAACGCAGGAGACAAGGTGAGAGCTCCTTTGATGCCTTTGCCTGTGATTGAGGAGCCATTTCAGAGGGTAGCTATGGATATTGTGGGTCCTCTGATTACCCCAAGTTCCACAGGGAAAAAGTATATCCTAGTGATTGTAGATTATGCTACATGATACCCTGAGGCAGTGGCTTTGTCCTCCATTGAGGCTGAGAAGGTGGCAAATGCTTTGCTATATATTTTCAGCAGGGTAGGTTTCCCAAAGGAAATACTGTCTGACAGAGGTGCCAATTTTGTGTCAGACCTGCTGGCTTGTCTGTGGAAGTCCTGTGGGATGAAGCACATGAAGACCACCCCCTACCATCCCCAGACTAATTGTCTTGTTGAAAGGATAAACTGTACAGTCAAGTCCATGCTACAGGCATTTGCAGATCAGTTTAAGAGGGAGTGGGACAAATATTTGCCCCATCTGTTGTTTGTTTACAGAGAAGTTCCCCAGGAATCCACAGGTTTTTCAGCCTTTGAGTTGCTGTATGGGCATAGGTTGAGGGGACCTCTAGATTTAATTTGAGATGAGTGGGAAGGTGAGTGTGAGTCTCACAAGGAGTCTGTTGTGATACATGTCCTGAACCTCAGGACAAGGCTCAGGGAACTCATGGGCCTCACCCAGGAGAACCTGGCAGACGCCCAACAACAGAAAAAGGTTTGGTATGACAGGAATGCTTGAGCTAGAGAGCATGCTGTAGGGCAGCAGGTGATGGTTCTTATTCCTGTCAGACACAACAAGTTGCAGGTAGCTTGGGAGGGACCGTACAAGGTGGTAAGAAAGGTAAGTGATGTTAACTACATGGTGGAAGTGCTAGGCAGATGGCAGGGGCACAGATTGTACCATGTTAACATGATGAAACCTTTCCATGATAGGGAGGCCCTTGTGCTGAGCATTTGCAGTGGATTGCAGGAGGAGTCTGAGAGAGATCTTGTGACTGATCTCCTCAGTGAGGCTCAGGCTGACACCTCGGTGGAAGGGGTAGCAATGTCCCAGCAGCTATCTCTACCCAGGTTCAAGAAACCTAAGCAATGATGAAGGAGTTTGGGGGCATGTTCACCGGGAAACCAGGGAGCACACATCTGGTCCAGCACCAGGTGGATACAGGACCCCAAAGGCCTATCAGGCAGGCCCCTTATAGGGTGCCTGAGAGAGTCAAACAGACTCTGAGGGAGGAAGTACAGAAGATGTTGGAACTAGGGGTGAATCAAGAGTCCAACAGTCTCTGGGCCTCACCAGTGGTGTTGGTGCCAAAGAAGGATGGCAGCACCAGGTTCTGTGTGGATTACAGGAAATTAAATAGTCACACAGAGGCAGATGCTTACCCCATGCCTAGGACAGATGAGGCCCTAGAGCAGATGGGTGGGGCTAAGTATCTTACAACCATTGATCTTACCAAGGGTTACTGGTAGGTGCCCTTGACTCCTAGTGCTAGAGAGAAGTCAGCCTTTGCGACTCCTTTTGGCTTGTATGAGTTCACAAAGATGCCCTTTGGGATGAAGAATGCCATGCCCCAGTGACTTTCCAGAGGCTGGTAGATCATATCTTAGCAGGGACAGGAGGGTTTGCCCTTGCTTACATGGATGATATTGCTATCTACAGCCATTCCTGCCAAGAGCACCTTCAGCATGTCAGGGAGGTGCTGGGCAGACTACAGAGGGCAGGGTTGACCATTAAGCCAAGCAAATGTCATGTGGGTATGGCAGAGGTCTCCTACCTAGGACATAGAGTGAGGAGTGGTAAGATAAGTCCAGAACCTGCCAAAGAGGAAGCTATTCAGGCATGGCCTGCACCTGTTACCAAAACGCAGGTGAGGGCATTCTTAGGGACAGCAGGGTACTACAGAAAGTTCGTTTCCAATTATAGTACCATAGCTGCTTCCCTCACAGACCTGACAAGGAAGAACAAGCCAGATAAGGTAGTGTGGACCCCAGCATGTGAGCAGGCATTTCAGAAGCTTAAGGAAGTGTTGGAAGGACCCCCTGTGTTAGCCAGTCTAGACTATAGCAAAGAATTTGTTGTGCAGGTGGATGCTTCAAACTATGAGGTGGGGGCTGTACTTAGCCAGATTTCTTCAGCAGGAGAAGAGCACCCAGTGGTTTATATCAGTCATATGCTCCAACCCAGGGAGGAATGCTATGCAGTGGTAGAAAGGGAATGTCTAGCCATACTGTGGGCACTACAAAAACTCCAGCCTTATCTGTATGGAAGAAAATTCACTGTGATGACAGATCACAACCCTCTAACATGGTTAAACAGAGCCAGTCAGCAAAATGTCAAGTTGCTAAGATGGAGCCTGGGGTTGCAAGTATATGATATGTCAGTGCAGCACCACAGTGGGAGTAGCAATGCCAATGCAGATGGGCTCTCAAGACAGGCAATGGGGTGAGGTACACACAGATAGACCTGACACTCTCAAGCGACATTTCTCAAGGGGCACTTGAAAAACTTGCTTGAGTTCCCTGGGGGGGAAGATATGTGACACTTGGGGAGAGATGGGCAAAGGCTGCCAGCCTAGTCAAATAGAATTTGATATATAATTCTGGCATTTGTAAATAAATGTAAAATACAGGCATGTTTTCTTGAGTGTAAAAGAATACTGTGAAATGTGGAACTGCAAAATATGTGACAACATTGCACTCTACTGGCCCAGTGAAGCATGTTGTGACCCTTTCATGTTAGAATTCGGCTCCAGTGAGTCTGGATGACGGTTTCATGCCCATTGTTTTAAGGCTAAAGTTTATGACCAGAATTTACATGTGGAAGGTGCTTTATTGCTCTGCTTTCTGCGAGAGTATATATGTGAAATGCCTTATATTGTAAGTTTCTGAGCAGGTGTTAGATTGCTAAATAATGCAGTTTGTTTGCCTGGGAAAACCTAAGTGTCAACATGATGTAATTTGGGAGGGACCGAGCAGACATGTTTGTTAGTAATGTTTAAATACTATTTCTCACAAGAGATTTAGAGCATTTTGATCTTGATATCCAACTTATCAGCACTCTGCCTTATGCTCACATGTAAGTTTTAGCATTGTGATTTCTTGTAGGAATAGTTAAAGCTAGTAAAGATTAATTAGGTATTTTTCTTTGAAATCAGACCTCTACTACTGTATTATTTTAAGTTTCTGTGTGATCCCTGAACTCTTAGATTCTCTGTGGTGTAGTAGGTTTGTATTGTGTTTTAATTATTTATTATTAAATATTTTTGAAACCTTCTACCTGTTGCTGGTTTGTGTAGAGATAAGCTCTAGAGTACATTGCATTTTTATAGAGGTTATTGTAATAGGCCATTCTAAAGTGAGCCTTGACTGTTAGTCATACTACCATTGGATTATAATATTGCACAGTAATAATTGGACACCCTTTTAAGGGCCTTTTAGTAGCTGATATTATTAGCTGGATGATGACAGTAATTACTATCGTATGGTCTGGGTAAAGGGGCAGAGCTGGAGAATCTGTGTCAGCCTTTCCCAGGAGTGTCTGTGAAGCTGTATAAATACTTATCTCAAAGTGTGCGTGTGTTGTGTCAGCTACTCGGCAGGGACACAAAGCACTGGTTGGACAGAGAGGGTACTGGAGATTCTAGCTTGGCCAGCTAGGCTGAGACCTGGACCCTATAGCTGTGCCAGTGGGGAGTCTTATTGGGGACCTGGTGAGCAAGGGAGCAACCAGCCCCAGACTGACTGTGATCTCTGTGTGCACTTAAGGGAAATTGTACTTTACTGTGTGTATTAGTTATCCTTTCCTCTCTTCTATGAGATGACCTCCCTAGTGTTAGTGGTGAGGATTGAGGCTCCTTGACTGCTGGGCCAGGGCACGGTCGTCAAAATATCCAACAGGATTAGAAAAGAATTCTGCTTTACATTGTGAACTTATAGCCCTTTTTGATAAATGAGGATGTGAGTATTTGGAGCTCATTATTAAGTACAATATTAAACTAATTGACAAACTAACAGAGGAGATTAATATCTTTGATAACTTATTTGTTCATTATTTACAACATGAACAATTAAAATTTGAACATGCTAAAATTTTTATTAGCATAGACCAACAATCGCAGTGTATTAGAACTACCAAGTTAATATCTTGAAAGGAACAGAGTGGACTATTTAAAAGCAGTAGCATACCCCAGTCCACTGGAGTCACAGGTTTGAGGAAGGAAGAATTTACATAAGAGTAATGATGTGAATAACCCCAACCAGTACAATAGTGGTAGTAGCAAAATAGTAACTGAGAATTATACCAGTGACAGGAACACTGACCAAGGCAGGAATCAGCATTTGCCTATATCAGACCCTTTAGAATTTCCACATTAAGGAGGTCCAAATGTATCAAGAAGAAGAACCACAAAAACCAATGGGAAGAGAGAAACCCATACACAGCTTCTTAAAGGAAACAACAGAATAAGAATCATAGGTACCAACCTCTCCAACTCCGCCAATCGAAATAACAACAATGTGGACAGAGGAGACAGTAACCTGTCCAGACAATGAGATTGTGTGTATTTCTCACATCAAAAATAATAATGAATTTAAGTGCCATATCATAATGAATAGTAATGTTGTTGTGTCTTTCAGCTTTTCCCGGTTAGAGGTCGCCACAGTGGAACTCCGGTCCGCTAATGATTGGCAGCAGATTTTTATGTGCCGAGTTGCCAGCCCTGACGCACAACCTTCAACAAAGGTACGCCCATTAACGCATGTCTTCAGACAGAAGATGCTTTAACTGAGAATCGAATGGGACAACGTCTTACTGTCAGGTGACAGTGCTACCACAGCACCACCACCACAGTATTATAATGAATAGTAATAATGACTTTAAAATTTATAATTTTTCAACAGCAGCTATAGAAATAGAGTGCACCGATTTGTTTTCTAAAGGCATGACTTTTGTACCTACTAAAAGAGCAAATGTTGCAAAAGTTTTAATGGATTTTAAGATTTATTTAAGAAAACTGAATTTTAGTTTAATGTTTAGTGAATTATCTAATGCTCTGAACAACCTTAGAGTATGAAGTATTTTTAACCCACCCCTACATCTGGTGTTGTTGTTATTTGAAAAAATATGTGAATTGGATATAAGAAATATTTCCAAGTTATCTTTCTACAGGAAACGCATTTAATAAAAAAAGATTTGGACAAACTTAATACTAAACACTGTTCTGTACTGACTACCTCTCATTATTTATAAAAAGAGAAGAGAGGTGGCTATTTTATTGAATTTTTTTTTTTTTTGCCTCTTTCTAAAGACTGAATACATTTAGTGATGAAAAAGGCATGTTTTGTTCAGTGACTTTAGAGATTCAAAGGAAGCTATACACTTTTATTAATGTCTATTGGATTCCTGAATTGGGAATACAAGCATTTAAACAACAGTTGGGAAATAATATGAATATCAAAGGGAAACATTATTTTTGCTGGTGAGTTTAAATGTATTTTATCTGTGAAGGATACCAACACTAGCTGTAAAAGGAAGAAACCTGCCTCAGTCAAGGCTTTGATGGGCTTCAGCGGCCTATACAGTATGAGAGATATAAATGGGTTTTCAGTATCAGACTCACTCTTCTTTCTCACGCAGGTATGGGACACAATCAGGAATAGATAGAGTATATGTTTTAAATGAGATTACTAGTAGAACACATAACATTAAAGTAGTCTCTTGCCCACTGTCAGATCATAATGCAATAACATTTAATGTTATACTGATGTTATACTGAATTCTAGTCATAACATCCCATTTAAAAGGATTACTGCATATATAAACATTATGAAAGAATAAAGAAATTCAAACTTTTATTGAAATTAATCATACAGGTAATGCCTCAGAGATTTTGTATAGGACTTGTTAAAAACATATCTTTTGGGCAAAATTACAAGTTGGTATGCACAAAAAAGAAGCACTGGACAAAGAATTGATAGATTTACAGCAAAAAATTGATAAGTTAAAATTAGATGGTCAAAAAGAAAATAAAAGCTTAACATAAGAAATAAATAGCTTAAACAGTAAATATTAGAAATTTTACAACATAAAACTATGATAAATTTAGAAAAGATTAAAATAACCACTTAATCTGAGCAGTCAATCTTCAGGTAATCCTTGGCTGTGGGCTTGGTTCTGAGCCTCAGAACAGACTCGGCCATTTATTTCAGCTCGTGCCTTCCAAACTCTTGAGCTAGGCTTTGCCCATAATGCTCCTCTCTAAATTACCTCAGATCTCATTTGCCATTTCGTGTATCAGATGCATATGATCACTCTTGAGTTTGGCTTATAATTAAAGTAAGTTTTCTTTATAAATATCTTTTCTTCCTTCTTATAAATCTTCCTTCAGCTTTTAAAGACTTTTTTCTCTACCCACTCCTCTGGTTTAATTTTGTTATGTGTAAGAGTCTCCCTCACTCTCCTTTTACTACCACTGGTAGGTCTTTCCTCTGTACCATTGGTGGTACTTCCTTTTACCTATTTAGGCATTCCCTTAAATACCGTTGCTGATATTTCCCTTCCTTTTCTCTGTTTAAAAAAAAATATTTCTCTATTTCGTCTTTTGTGATTGAGTGTGTGTGTATTTACCTTATCATGGCTGACAAATCTGAATCCTCAGCTAAATCAGCTAAGGGCACCCCGGAGTTTAAAAGGTGTAAAAAATGCGAGAGAAAAATGCCCAACTTAGATTGGCATGTGTTGTGTATTTATCACCTAGGTAAAGTTTACCTGCAAGAGGATTGTTCAATATGCCATATTTTCTCCACCAGGACACTCACTGAATGAAAAAAATAAGCTTACTCTTAAAGGACTGCTAAAATGTGACTTTGAAGAGGCCATTCCTGGGTCCAAGACGGAAGCCAGTTCATCTTTCTTTTCATCTTTTTCTTCCAAGAAGCAATCTTCTTTGGTTCCCACTACTTTGAAACTGCCTAAAAAGATTTCTAAACAGTGTTCAGTGTCAACAGGTTCCTCGGCATCAAATGGCAAAAAAGATTTGGCACCTACAAGGACTTCGGAGTCGACTTCAACTGCCTTGGCACCAAGAGACTCATCGGTACCAGAGCAGTCACAGGATATTTTTTTTTCAAGATCTAGATATTCTCCTTCTATAGATCCATTCAAGGATAGACCACCAAGCCCCTTTGTTGATTCGAGATCCCCTAAGTCTGCTTCAACTTCATCCATTCGATCCACTAAGAGTCTCTCAGAATCAGACATTATGAGACTGGTGGATCAGCTCCTTACGGCGAGGGGATTGTCTTCAGTTCCTAGCCAAACCAGCACCAGGACTGGCCCTATTATGACACCATCATTTCTTCCTCCTTCAACTCCTATGGAGTCATTGGAGCCCACAGTTCTGACACATCCAGCACCGACTGTCACGGTTCTGGTAAGAATTCTTCTCTAGAACTGAGGGTTGCCTTGAGTTTGTCCAGGCTTTCAGGAGCAGAGGCTTCCCAGGGCCAAGAATCCCTGACCAGTTCTGAGGTGCATGGATCAACTTCATTAATTTCTCAAACTTCCATACCCCTTGGTGCCTCAGCCTTAACTGGATCGACCCAAGCTTTGGTTTTGGGAATTGCCTCCTTGGTGTAGGGTGGGCCTTAGTTCCAAAGGAGTCTATTTTGGTTCTGGGCTTCCATCCCTCAATGGGGGGGGGGGGGGGCTGGCCTTCTGAATCATGGAGAAGGCCCTGTCCATTGGGGACACTCAGTCTCTGCCATCCCTGTTGAGCCAGACTTCTACCTCTCCTCAACCAGAGTTTCCATTAGTCTCTTCCCTGGGACAGAGGGAACAAAACCCCCAATAAAGACCCTCTTTGGTGGTTTCCTCTTTGGACACTTCCCTGGAACATCTCCCTAAGGAAGTACCTGAAAAGAAAAAGTGCAAAAGGAAGCACTTAGGCTTCACGGAAGAGTCCTTCACTGAAGATACTGACTTTGATGAAGGGGAAGGGCCCCTCTGTTCACCCTTGATGATGTTTCTTTCTGGTACATTCTAGAGATCCTGAGGTAGAGGGGTGGCTGGATTTCTCTCCAACCTTCCTCAGAGGAGTTGGTATACCTGGAGGCTTTTCTTGCACCACCTTCTACTTATTCGATCTCTCCACCCACTGACAAGCTCATTAAACTGATCATGCATTGGGTATGGAAGATACCCAACTCCAACAAACTAACCCCCAAGAAACATGACCAGATCCTTTCCACCCCCAAGGAAGAGCAACAATGGTCCAAAGGCATAACCGTGGACACCATGGTGATAGTAGCAGCCACTAAGAAGGAACTTGCTGAGGAAAGTCCAACTAACCATCCTCCTAACAAGGAGTCTAGGACTACAGATATGTTTGAGAAGCATGTTTACACTTCATTGACTTTTGCTCTCAAACCCTTGAACTATGTGGTGCACTTTGTAAGGTTACAGAGGGATCTAGTCAAAGAGCTCCTGGATATCCTCTCAGGAGCAGTAGCTGAAAGGGTATGGAACAAAGTTACTTCTCAGCTCACCACCCTCAAAGCAATTTCTAACTCATCTATGAGGTTGATTGCGCATGCACCTAAGGGATGACAAGAGTGGCAGGTTCAGACATAGCCACTAGAAGGCGTGCTTGGATGCACTTGTGTGATTTTGCAGAGCCATTTAAAGGATCAGTCATCAATGCTCCATTTGATGGGTCATCCCTATTTGGTCCTAAGGTAAAAGACACTCTGGCCAGATGTGAGAAAGATGGGAAGACTCCTTTTGCCATAAGCATACATTTCTCCACTCCTCAACAACCCTACTCTAGGAACCAGAGAAGTGGGATACTATGGTTTAAGAAGTCTCAAGGACCTTTCCAGGTCTCAAGTGGCAAAGACTTTCCCCGGGGCAGAGGAGGAAGTAATGGAAGATCCTATCCTAGAGGCAGAAGTGGTCCACAGAGCTAGGGGTCCAGGGGTCCAGAGATTCCCTCTATGGTACTTCCTACCAGCACTCCTGAACAGAGGCCTGACTGCCTTCCTTTGGAGGCAGTCAGGGGACAGTTATCCCTGCACCAACCAGCTTGGCAACTGATAACTTTGGACAAATGGGTGCAGGATATCATACCCAGAGGTTACACAACTCCACTTTCTATAAGTCCAAGACCACAAAAAAGACTCCCAAATGTTCCACCCTGTCACAGGGAAGCAGCTGTAGCAGAAATTCAAAGTCTGCTCAACAAAAGCGCCCTCCAAAAAGTCCCACCAGACCAAATAGGATCTAGGTTTTACTCTAGGTTCTTTTTAGTGTGCAAAACAACAGGAGTCTGGAGACCCATTTTGGATCTCAGCCAGTTCAACAAGGCAGTTCAGCAAACCAAATTCCGGATGGTCTCAGTACAGTCTATACTTCCATTCATGGAAAAAGAAGATTGGATGTGCTCTATAGAACTCCAGGACATGTATTACCACATAAAAATGGACAGACGCTCCAGGAGGTTCCTGTTCTTCCAGCTGGGAGCCAGTCATTTCCAATTCAGAGTACTACCTTTTGAACTCAACTCAGCCCCCAGGGTGTTTACCAAATGCATGGCAGTGGTAGCAGTTCATCTCAGACTGCAAGAATTTCAAGTTTTTCCATACCTCAATGACTGGCTCCTCACTGCTACTACCAGGAGTCAATTAGAACAGGCAAGAGCTTACACTCTGCACCTCTGTGTATCTCTAGGCATCATAATAAATTATGAAAAGTCAAATATACAACCCTCACAGCAACTAGAATTCATCGGACCCCTGTTGGACACAGTTGCAGGAATTGCTTCACTCCCACTGAACAGGCTACAAAGGATCAGATCTTAAGTCAGCCTAATTATCCAAAGCAAAAATGTTCCAGTCAGGTTAGTCCTACAAGCATTAGGCTCAATGGCAGCCTCTATCACTCTAGTTCCCTTAGCAAGATATCACATGCAAATCTTGGAATGGTTGCTAGCCTCCCAGTGGTCCTTGATAGATCAGCCAGTGTCTCACCACATCTTGATTACCAATCACTGCAAAAATGACCTTTCATGGTGGCTCCATTCCAACAAGATTCTTTTGGGCCATCTATTCATCCTTCCACAACCCCAAGCCATAGTGACCACTGATGCTTCCCAGATAGTGTGGGGGGCATTATCTGGGAAGGACAGTCCAAGAGACATGGTCCCAACTGGAGACCAACTTGCATATCAATGTTCTAGAGATGAGGGCAGTGCTGTTAGCACTGGAAGCATTTCAGGATGCCTTTCCTCTAGGAACAATAGCCGTTCAGATGGACAACATGTCAGTAGTCTGGTACATCAACAAACAAGGGAGAGCCAAATCTTACCCATTGTGTTGAGAAGCCCTCAGAGTTTGGAGATGGGTAATTTCGTATAACCACTTTCTCACAGCAACATACATTCCAGGGAGCTCCAATGTGATAGTGGATAAACTGGTCAGAAACATTCTCATGCTTCACGAGTGGTTTCTCACTCCTATGGTGGTGAAAAAGATTTTTTGTCACTGGGGCCAACCTTCCTGTGATCTTTCTTGCATTCCCCCTAAAAAACAAGTGCAGCAGTTACTTTGCCCTAATTCCCCCTCTGGGGGAGTCATCCAGAGATGCTCTTCTCCACAATTGGCCCCCGGTCTTTGTTATGCCTTTCCCCAACTCCTTTGATATCCCAGTTTCTAAAGAAAGACAAAAGGTTAGAGAACTCAGTAATCCTCATTGCCCTCTTTTGGCCTCGACAAGTCTGGTTTCCCTTCCTTTGGCCTCATCTTCTTTGGAAACCATAGATGCTGGACCCAGCTCCAGATCTGCTTTCTCATCTGGAGGACATGGTTCATCCAAACGCCTTCATCTCAAGCTCATAGCATGGCTTCTCCAATTCCCATGATTGCCAGACATTCCAACCCCTTCTTCTCCTGTCGGCCAAATCATTGTGGTCTATCACAAACCTTCATCTAGAAAACTGTATCAAAGTAAATGGGAACAATTTGCAAGCTGGGCCCTTATGAATGAACTTGATCCTTATATAACCCCTATTCATAAAGTTTTGGACTTTTTAGCTAACCTCTTTCAATCTGGTTCCTCCACCTTAACAATGTGTAAAAATGTATATAAAAGTGTGTAAATATGTATATAACATTGAACCAATGGCCTTACATTATTCCTAATGTAGTATTACTGTAAAAACTCTGTGTTAGTGTAATTTCAATGTTTACTCCATTGTAACTGTATTGTACTCTAAAATGCATGTTATTTTCTTGTATGTACTGTCACAACATGTTGGTGCTTTTCTCCCTGGGCCTCCACTGAAAATTGGCCACCTAGACCCAGCGGACCATCACGGTAAACAAATGCAATAAATAAATAAATAAATGCAGTCCATCTAGCTGCAATTTCCAACTTCCATATGTGGTTTGATGGATTATCCCTTATGTCACACAAACTCTGTAAAGCCTTTGAAAGGGAGCCCTAATGTTAAGACCTCCATTTAAAAAACCCATTCCTCTCTGGGATCTCACACTAGTTATTCAGTCCCTTACTCTGTCTGCTTTTGAACCATCCGCTACATGTGACTTAACGTTTCTAACTTGGAAAACTTTATTTTTAGTGGCTATTACATCCACCAGATGAGTATCTGAACTTCAGGCCTTGTCCTGCAAACCACCCTACATAATACTTAATAAAGACGGTCTTCCTTAGGACTAATCCATCCTTTTTACCAAAAGTAGTCTCAGAATCTAATATCAATCAGACACTTCTCTACTGTTTTTTTCCCTAATTTCTCCAATAAAGGGGAGTATTCCCTTCATTTATTAGACGTCCACAAACAGCTACCATTTTATCTACACAGAACAAAGTCTTTCAGAAAATCTGACCATTTGTTGCCTTTTCTTTGCTTTCCTTAGGTAACCCAATATCAAAGGTTACCCTGGCAAAATGGCTCAACGATTGTATTTCATTTATCTGTCAGTCCAAAGGGCTTCATTTTTCATGCCTGGTAAAAGCCCACTCAACTAGAGCAGTGGCAACTTCTGCAGTTTTTCATGCCCGACCTTCTTTAGATGACATTTGTGCAGCAGCCACTTTGTCTTCTCCTCATACCTTTATCACTCATTACAAATTGGATCAGGTCTCTAGGGTATGGGCATCATTCGGTTCGATGGTGCTTAGGAATATTCTTCCATGAGACCTCCCAAGATTCAAGTAGCTAGGGACTTTGTCCCACAGTCAAGGATTATGTGAAGATTGACAACATCAGATAAAGAAGTTATGTCTTACCATAACATTCCAACTGTGTTTTCGATCTTCACTAATCCTTGACATTCCGTCCCACTTCCCCCAGCCTGAGACTCTTAATGGATCGAATTTTTCAAAAACTGGCTTCATATGAGGGACACAAATCTGGTGTCATATTTTTATTGCTATTTGTCTGCCACTATTTTAAGCAAACTCGATCTGAGGTAATTTAGAGAGAAGCATTGTGGGTAAAGCCTAGCTCGAGAGTTTGGAAGGCACAAGCTGAAATAAATGGCTGAGTCAGTTCAGAGGCTTGGAACCAAGCCCACAGTTAAGGATTAGTGAATATCGACAACACATAAATCCTAAATCCATGCATAAATTGGCTGCTAGAACAAAATGATTATTAAATTTAACCACATCAAAGAATTATACTCCTCTAGTAGTAAAAGGAAGGTTACTGAAATAGCAGATATTCTGGATATCTTCAGGTCTCATTTTAATAAGATTAATCAACACAAACCAAGAATGGATACACAAGATCTAATTTAAACATTTATAAAAAAATATATGTAGTGAAAATAGACTCTCAGAGGATCAAATAAAAATAATTGACAAGCCTATGTCGATGTCTGAGCTCAAAATTAAATTTAATAAACTAAAACCCAATAAGGCACCTGAAAATGATGGTATAATACCTGAACTATACAAAATGATGACTAAGAATGCTTTGAGTATTTTACTAGAGGTATTGTCAATAGTTAAAGGACTTACAAAAGTAGTACCATCCTGGAAATACACCCTATTGTCCCCAGTTTTAAACCTGACAAGGATTCAACACAATGTTCTTCATATAGACCAATTTTATTACTAAATGTAGATAATAAAACATTCATACAACCTATACCTCAAAAATAAAAAATTTCTTCCAATATTGATAAAAAATAATCAGACTGGGTTTATAATGAACAGAACATTTTGACCCCAGATGATTTGCCTTCGGCTATTATGACCCCGGAGGATTTGACCCAGTAAAGCATGTATTATCGCATTTAAAAGTTTATAATTTAAAAAAGAATGTGAAAAACTAACAGAAACAAGTGCAAGTCCAGCATTAACTTAAAACTGCAACATTACCATTACTTGTACACCATGAAGAATGACAGAAACATAATAATTTTACAAAACATAGAAGTAGCTAAAAAATCCCTATAAAATCTAGTGGCTTACAATAAAAAAATAGAAGTAATTAACATTTTAATTTCCAATGTGCAGATGTTTACACAACCTAAAACAAAAACCTGTGAAATATTTTAAAAGGATTATAAAAAAATGCAGAAACAAACTAAGTGTTAAAGGAATCATACACATAAACTATCACGTTTAATATCACATCATTAACATTTTAATAACCAATGTGGGATGCTTACAAAAGCTTAAGAAAACAATTGAGAAAGCATTTTGGAAGCATTAAAAGGAAACATAGCAATTAGGGATAAAATAAACATACCACATAAACAGTTAAACATTTATCTTCTGAGAAAAAAGTGTAAATTTAGAAAAACAAAATCATTATAAAGGCAAGTAGAGCAAGAAGCATAGCCAATACAGTAAGGCTTCATAACAACAAAATAGGAAATGTATCTACTGCCACCTACTGGTTCCTATTAAAACAACAACAATAAAAATAAAGTTAAAGGCAAGAAAATAACTAAAAAAAAAGTAACAGAAGGCTTGTACATAGGTGTGCTAATAGATTGAATAACTTAACATTAACACAATAAAAAATAATACATTAAATTCAAATACTGTTAATTTATTTTTGTGCAGTTTATTATTTATTTATTTAGTTATTACAAAAAATGCATTTATTAAAATGTATTTGGGGTCAAATAAACCAGGGTCAAACTGTCCAATAAATATTCTCATAAACAATAAATGAAAATATATATATGAAAGTGTATAAATTTGCACTGGGTCGAATCATCCAGGGGCAAATCATTTGGGGTCAAACTGTCCTGCCTCCACAGCAACACTTATGATAGTATCAAGAGAATACTATAAATTACTGATTATACTAATAATTCAAAAAAAAAAAAAAAAAAAGAACTAACTTTGGTTAGTCTGGATATCACTAGTGCATTTGATTCAGTTAACTGAGCATACTTACTATTAGTATTGGAGGAATGTAATTTTTCAAACAATTTCTTACAATTAATCAAACATCTCTATGAAAACTCCTTTGCATACATTAAGATTGGCTCATATACTTCTCAATCAATCATGATTACTAAAGGTATTAAACAGGGTTGTCCCTTGTCCCCATTGCTTTTTGCTCTAGTTATGGTACCTTTTGCAAATTGCATAAGAACATTAAAAGCATCAAAGGCATACTAATAAACAATGATTTAATCCCCAAAACACAATTATTTGTGGATGGCATCCTATTAATTTTGACTGATTGCAGTTCTTCACTTATTGCAGTATTCCAGGCAATAGAAATATTCCAGAATATATCGGGACTCTGTTTTAATGAGAATAAGAATAAAATGCTACCTGCTATTTAGAGTATTAATAAAATAGATAAGAAATTACATAAATACATTGTGAAAGATGGTAAAATCACTTACTTAGGGATAATCTTGTTTAATAACTTTAAAGATATACTAACCCATAATTATAATAATAACAACTTAAATTCCATAAAACAAATTCTTAATAAATGGAATATTTTTTTTTCACTATGGAAGAGAGACTCTCTTTAATTAAAATGATCATCCTTCCTAAAATTCTATATATAATACAATCTTTATCCCTCCCACTCCCCAAAAAAATATAAGAGATACAATAACATTCTTTATTTCTGTGATTTTTTTATGGTTTCTTAACAAATTTAGATTGGCTTTAAATGATCACATTAGAGATTGGATGTCAGGTATTATTGGTCTTCCAGATTTAGAATTATATTCCTTATCCTCAATTGTTAAGACAATAATTTATTGGTTAACTAACAATTGTAATGTCAAATGGAAAAATATTCAGGGAGGTATTTGGTGTAAATTCAATAATTTAACAAAATCATATCATACTAAAATAGCTACTAATAAATTTAATTGGTTACTAAAAGACTATTTTATAGAAAACAAAAACAAGCCAGTTAACTCTTATTATATTAATATGATAATAACCTCATTTAACAATTTCATTTTCAAGAGCCCTGACTATAAATCATTGATTTTCTTTGTATTTCCAATTACCTAAACTTAAAATAGTATTAATACATTTAATTTAATGACAGTGACTACATTTAGAAAAAAACTGTTATACTGGTATCAATTACTAGACAATGGGAAGTTACAAAATGATGACTATATCATTTATAAGTCTGAGATAAGCAAAGACATGTGGTTAGAAATACAAAATTGTAGACAACCAGTCAAACATAAGAGCAATCTAATGCAACCAATAGTTAGAAATTCTTTCCCCACATTCACTGATTTACTCATTATTCTAATGCACCAGAATATAATTGCAAAGGGATATCTAGCTAAAATATATAAGGAGCTTAAGAAATCAACAACATGTCACAGAAAAAGCTACTGGAAAATATTTTGACTTCTTAATAAAATAATAACTCTCCAAGTAAAGATGATAAAAAACTAATATTCCAGTCTTTAGAACAATCTAATTCATCGCTATGGTAGAGGATTTTCTTTTGGAAGTTCTTACATTGAACCTTCATCACACCACATAAAGTTGAATTGAAGGATAATAAAGACATAGGATGATGGAGATGTAAACTAAATGTTAAAGCTGACTAGCAGCATATGTTTTACAATTGTATAAAACTTAAAACATATTGGGATAATATGAATTCTCTGTTGCAGTCTGTTTTTAATGATAAATTTATTCAGAACAGATTTCTTATTTTATTTAATACACCTATTCCAACTTGTGTCAAGAAAATAAAATACCCTCTTTTACTGAGTATCTTAACATTAGCAAGAAAAGTCATTACCAAGAACTGGAAGAATCAGAATACCCCTACTGTGAAGGAATTTATACACTTGGCAACTGAAGTTTGTAATCTTGAACTTGTCATGATCAAGACAAGAACATCTAGAACCACTTCTTCATATCATATATGGTTGTAATTCAAAGAACTGCTGGATGAACAGACTTTAATAATTAACTAACAATTACTCTTATCACATTTCTTTTTCTGTATAGAAAGCTTTGTTTTATAGTGGACACCATTGTAAATAGTTTAGTTGTTTATTATTGTTCTTTTAGAGATGTAGATTTGTTTTATAATATTTGTATTTTACATTCATTTTGTATTATTAAAAAAATCAATAAAAAGAACTGAGGAAAAAAAAGAAATATGTTGGGTACAAATGGTAATGATATTTACTACTGGATATGAACAAGAACAAATAAAGTATATTTAGTGCCAAAATATTAGAATAATGAAACTAGATAAGAGGGTGGGTTGGTAGTTATGTATAAATTTGATTATAATGTTAGGTTGTTTGATATTCTAATGGACGATACATATGAACAAGTCGATAAAAATCAACAACATAGCATATAATAAAATTAGAACAAAAACTAACAATTTGTTTATTGAAGGTCATATATCTATTGATGAATTAAATGTTTTGAATATTGTGACATCTGTGGCTCCCACAATTTATGGGGTATCAAAAATACATAAGAAGATTGATGATCCAAATTTGCGACCTATAATGGATGGTAGAGGATCCATCACCAGTTCTTGTGCACAATTTTTGGATTAGAACTTAAAGAAATTGATTAGCAAGGAAGACCATGTCTGTAAAGACTCTTGGCAATTTTTAGACAAAAATTAATAAGTTACAGTTTAATAAAAATGATATTGTTATCACTATCGATGTGAGAGATTTGTATACAGTCATATTGCATGAGTTAGGGGTTGCATAGTTCTATGAGTACTTGTTGAGGAAAGGGATTGAACATGATAGAATTAACCTGTGTGAAGAACTGCTGGAAGCAATAGTTAAGAACAATTTCATAATTTTTGAAGGACAATACCACCTTCAAAAGAAAGGGGTAGCAATAGGGTCATCTTGAGGACCCTTATTCACAAATATTGTCATGGTAGAATGGGAGCAACTAATTCTTTTTAAAAAACAATTTAAAGATTCCTGCTGATTATACTTACATTATCTGGGCAATATCTTCATAGTATAGGGAGATGAGAGAAAGGAAATAGGCTGATTTTTGGATTATATTAATAATATCACTGTATTTTTAGAATTTACATTTGAAATAAATGGCATTAGAATTAATTATTTGGATGTCTTATTAGAGACAGATATTCATAAAAAGAGATATATTTCCTTACCTATAAGAAACACACCTATTCAAATATGTTTCTCCATTATACAAGTGCACACCCCCAAACTCAAAAGAAAGCTGTTGTTAAGGGACAGCTGGTTAGAGTAACCCATATGGTGTCACTGGATCAACATTTTGATGACAAATACCAATTATTGAGGGGCAAGTTCCTAAAAAGAGGATACGCTACCTCAATGGTGGATAAAATAATTGCGGAAGTGAAGACTAAGAGAAATAATTTGTATTTTCTACCATTATTACAAAAGAACAAATAATGATTTCTGTAATTCCTTTGTTACTACTTGTAGTCTGGAAAGTAGTATAATTAGATGGGTAGTTAATAAGATCTGGAACATTATGCAGGATGATAGGTTAGTAATAGAGTGGGAAAGAAACCCATTATAATGTATAGGAAAGGATCAAATTTTAAAAATATTTTTGAGAAGGATTATGTAAAAAAACAAAATGATGTATTTATGCATAAATGCAGGAGATGTAGTTATTGTAAGCACATCTTGATGGGAGATTATGTGATAATCCAGGGGCAAAAATTGTTGTTAAAGGGTAGATACAATTGTGAAAGTACAGGTATTGTATATGTAGCACTGTGTCAAGTGTGCTCGGGCTTCTATATAAGGAAAACTGAATGGAGATTAAGAGAACAGATCTATGAGCACACATGAGACAAGCCAAAAAATCCACTAATGCACTATGCAATCATATTCATGATTATCCTGGACATAATTTTAAATTAACAGTGCTGGAAAAAGTTATTAAGAATATTAGGGGAAGGACCATGGTCAGTGTTGCTGGAAAAGAGGGAGTTATACTGGCAATTGCATTTGATTGCTTGCAATTGGCCAGGGCTTAACGAACACACCTTTAGACTGTGCCAGTTGAAACTAAAATCATTAGAGAGATAGTGGTCACAGTATGGAATTATAAACTAATAGACTATATTTTTATTAATGATTTTTCGTAATGTGTTTTAACAATTGTCTGAGGGTCTTGGCAGTGTATTTTAACTTTTGTATCAAATATGGAATGAAAGTAAGAAATGTTTTTAAGGGACTGATATCCTATCACTTAATTGTTTGAGGATTGTGTGATTTTTCTGTATTTAAGTGATTTTTTTTGAAATTCTGTATTTTATCTGATGAAATTTTACATGAAGTAAGATGAAAGCACATATATGTTTTAATTATTAAAAGAACAGCAGTTTGACCAGGGCATTTTGGTTTTCTCTTTTCCTATCATGGTTACAAAGAAATATACCAAACTTCATGTATTGCTCCCTGTAAGTGCTAACATTGAGAGTTATGCTCCCTCATCTGTAGAAAGAGAGAACTACTACTCATTATGTGTTACAACACTCACCTGCAGAGTTATAAATTTGAGTGTGCTCTTACTAATGAACCTCTATCTTTTTTTTTGAAAATTTGTGTTTGCTATGGGTGTTCACAATGAGAAGGTAAATGAATGATTCTGAGTTACTATGACCATAACAAATCTGGATGAAGTGTATGAAATGAAATAGGTGTGGGCCAACATTCACAGAAAAATACTGTTACATAGTTTCATTGGTTCATAGGGTCATAGGTTAATAGGTGTGTACTAGGCTAATGGCCCTGGAGCCTTTACAAGCCTATCCCAAAAAAAATTGCCCAATCACTGTGCCACCCGATGTTAGTTCACAATTCCCCTATACAGTAGGGAAAATGGAGTGATCCCTGAGGTGAACTTTCTGTTACCCATCCACTCATCAAGATTTCTCTTGAAGAGGGCCAGTGTGGTGCTCTCCTTGTCATGAATGGGAAGCTTATTTGAGAGTATGGGCAGTCTTTGGGAGATTAGCTTATCCCTCCAGCATGTTGTTAATTGTGGTAATGAGATTGTGATCTCTCGAGCATGTAGCATGGGGGGATTGTGATTTTTTTAGGTGTAGCATTTCAAGTAGGGCTGTGTCAGATATGGCTTTGTAAGTCCAGCAGAGATCACCTCTAAGTAGATGATAAGCAACTGAGAACAGCTGAAGTGTCTTGAATCTGCCCATGTAGGACATGTGTTTAAGGCCTAGGATCTTTTTTGTGAGGTACTTTTGTGACCTCTCCAGCTGTTGTAGGTGTCTGGTCAGGTACATGCCAAATAGGGCGTTATATTTGATGATTGGTCTAATAAGGGATGAGTAGAGAGGGATGATGACCTCTTTCTTCCTGGATGCGAAACCTTTGGTTATAACATGTGCCACATAGAAGGACTTTCTGACCACTGCGGCAATGTAGTGGTCGAAGGTGAAGTGGTTGTCGACCTGGGTGCCCAGATCTCTTATGGCCCCTTCAGTGTTCAGTGGGCTCCCATCAACATGGTAATTCATGGTAACTGAGTTTGTTTCCAAAGGGGATGATAATGGATTTTTTGGCAGTAAGCTTCAGGCCATGGTTCTGACACCAGTCACTGGTCTCAGAGAGGCCTTTTTGTAGGATGCCTGCATCACTTGGGGAGTTGATAATGACTCCTAGCTTGCAGCCATTAGTGAACTAAGTGAGCTATATTTGTTGGCTCAGCATAGGAGGTGTCAATGTGCAATAACTGAGAGCAAATCTGGGTATTGCCTTGGAGGTTTTTGATATAGCTATAGAAGGCTTTGTGGTTGTTTTTGGTGTCAGCCACAATTCTGCCTTCATAGCTGGCTTTAGAGGATTTGATAAGGGATCTCAGCTTTTTGTTGAGACTGATAAGGGAGGTTTTCCAGTTTTGTGATTTCATTTTTTTTTCTGCAACAGTTTCTTTCTTCTGTTGTAGTTTATTGATGGCTGGGGACCATTCATTTTCTAAAGAACTGTGGTAGTTGATATGTTTGTAAAACAGAATTAAATACACGTTTTAACTAGTACTTATTAAAATTTAACCCAGGAATGATTAACAGGTTTAAATTTGTCACATTGAAAATCAAAGAACCAGAAGCAGAAACTAGACACTGACAATGAAGAAAGTGAAACAATCTTCAAACCAAGTTTAAAAGAAGTGCGTGTAAAACAGTTGGCAATTACTATTCAATGTTTCAAGAGAGTAGTATATAATCTCTGGAAGGTACCCTTAGCAAAGATATATATAAAGACTGTACTAAACTATTAAAAGAAATTAGTTGGAAAAATATACTTGCAGTATGATTCTTGTGTTTAAAAATACTGGTAAATTTAATTATTGAAGGTTGTAATTAGAACTCTGTTACATTTTCCGATTTTAAAAAGTGGCTTACTGCATTTTAAATGTAGAAATAAAACTGATGAAATTTGAAATACTGTTTTTATGTACCTAGTTTGAGGTAAAGACGGTGGAAATTCTCTGAATAAGAGAGTCTTGATAGTAAATGTAAAGTATGGACAGTGGTTTGCTTAAAGAAGGTAAGGAGGTAAATGATGTCCAGAGTTAGAAAACTTTATAGCAGTAGAAAGTCGGTGCTCAAAAGAATGCAGTACTGAGAATAATTTTTACACAGGTTTTCTGTGAAGTAAGTCATGTAGTTCTGAAGCGGCTACCCTTGGTATGTGACAAGTAATGAAATTCTTCTGGGAAAATTTTGTGTCATATCAGTAAAATGTGTTTGAAGAAGGAACTCCAGCAAATAGGATGCTTCACAATGAAAGAAATGTCACTTTTTGGATGGAAAACTTTTTAGCTTTATGGTTTAAAGAGTGGAATCCGAGTGAGCTGCTGAATCAATTTAGGGTATGGTGTGTTGCAAAAGTGACAAAAACTATTGCCTATTTGAAGCTGAACACATTTCTTGCATTTATGAATTGTTCTGTGTTCAAAGCAGGTGCAAATCACTGCATGGTAGTACTTTCTAAAGACAGGTATAGTGCTTCTGCAACACACATTGCTTTGGAACGCTGACGGCGGGATTCAGAAAACTGATACATCGTGGTAACTGGATTTGCATGATAAGCAGTGATACACAGAGTGTGTGTGATTCAGAAAACTCAGCTACACAATGTGGGCAAGCCAAATAATGTGACTGGCCATGCTGTATGTTAATGACTGTATAATGATGTGCCATGCTAAATACTGAGGAATAACAAGATGGTATAGTGATTTAGAGATATTTAAATGCTGCACAATGGAGCTGTACCCACTTTATATTCAAATGGGCCATTTTTATGTGTTTGATATGCATTATACGTTTTAGAATCATGTTTACACAGTGAAGGACTGAATGTTTTTATTTAATGAAGGATGCTTCTTTAAAATGATTGTGACTTAATTAGTTGGTTCAAGGTATATAAGTTACACAGTAGACAGCATGCATTTGTATCTGAAGAAGCAGACGTTATCTGTGAAAGCGCTTATACATCTGTGGTTGAATAAAGAAGAGTTTTTTACACTGGAACTACCTGACATTTTTTGGACTACTACAAGTGTTTTATATTTTATTTCAGTTTTGCTGGTGGACTAAAGCCTCTAGTAAGGAAGGTGTGTTTTTTACGTGACATTTTTGCTGTTTTTACCTTCCTGAAAGAAGCTATGGCAGAAGAAATAGAGAAGACCATTGAACTGGATTATGTACCGGAGAATATACATGTGAACAAGGTGAACAAACTAGACAAACTGCTGTATGTTACTAGTAATGTTGGTAACCCACTTCTTAGCTTTCATGACAATGAAAAAGACTGTGAAAACTTTAATATTGATATCATCACATTTACAGCTAAGTTACATGCAATGGTGGGAAACTTATTTAAACTAAAGAGACATCAGTTCCAAATGTTTCACATGGAGGTTTGTGTGAAAGAAGGAATTGTTCCCCGTGGGTTACACATCTTGAAAATGCCTGCACAAGGTTCTAATGACCTTGAATTACCGGCTGAATGGCAGTCTATAAACTTAGAGACAAGCATTAAGTATATGGAAGCTTTAATTAAGCTTTCAAAATGTGAAATAGATTGCCTATCTGTAATGGTGAAACAGCAATTTGAAGAAATTATGGAACAGTTTAGTTCCGATTATACAGATAGATGCCTTAATGAACTTATAGACTCTTTAACAGTATATGAGTGTAAACTATGTAAAATAAAGCAAAGGAAAATTGTGAGAGACCGTGGAGACTTCAGTTCAGGTAATATTTTTACCTGGCCACATACTGAAAACAATTTTTATAGAGAACCAGAAAAACAAATGAAAGGCAGCATGACTGACAACGTGTCGACCAATAGAATGTCTCAGAGTGGGGGGATGCGTGTCGTTCTACCTAACAGCACTGAAATTCAACAGTTAGAAGCCATTAGCACCCTGAATGGGGAAATAACATCAACGACAAGAGCTGAAGAGCAGGTCATCAGGAAAGAAACAGTTCAAACAGTGGCACAAGTAATAGAGCTGACAGAGATACAGGGATTGTAACTACTTTAACCACAGAGTACCAGAGACTGTTGAACCGGAAAGAAAACAACATAATGTACCAACTACTTTTAACACCAAATTGTTTTTTCCACTTCCCATCAAGGAAACAGTAGAGAAGGGGATGAGAATGAGGTTGAGAAGCAGGAGCTGAGTAAAAAGGAAACTGGAAGAAGTAACAGGGACACCAACAATAAAAAAGGCCTGGGGAATCCAGAAGAAACAATGATTTGGAACCTGTCATTCCATGTACTTACAGCAGAAGAGACTAGTGTCTTAAAGAAAGGACTATCTTTTACTCTAAGCCAAAAGATGGACTTTACTGAGGTAATTTTTGATTTAATGTTGTTTACTAGAAATTTGAGTTTAAAACTGAATTATAAAAGTAGTGAAAGTGTTGACAGTGTAGAACTGTTTAGAAAACCGAGTACATATGTACCAGCACTTAATCCAGTGATTAATGCCTTTGAAAGACTATTTATTAATGACATGCACAAGATTAATGAAAGTGATAGAACTACTAAATTAAAGAGGTACAACCTGACAAAAAATTAGTATCTAGCACTTAGAAACTTAGAAGCTAATCATAGCATAATAATAAGACCAGCGGACAAGGGACATCCTTTAGTGATATATGATGTGGAAAGATATCAGAATAACATGAAAATAATGCTGTCAGGTGCTCATTTGTATTCTGTCATAAATAAAGTTAGAGTTCAAAGTGTCATAAGACATATTAATACAGTTTATACTGAACTGTTTAGAAATGGTAAGACTTAGAAAAGTTTTTATGACCATCTAACAGTACAGCATCCACTATTTATTACCTGTGATTCAAGGGTTACCTAAATTTCACAAAGACCCCATATGTCCACCACTAAGACCTATAGTGCCTGGACAAGGATGGTCAACAGAGCCAGCCTCTATATATATATATATATATATATATATATATATAGAGAGAGAGAGAAAACCCTCCGCCCACATTTGAATAACATAGGACATATATTAAAAGACACAAAACACTTTTTGAATGACTTGTTTGATTTTTGTGCTAATTATAAGAACTGTGAAGATGTGTATTTATGGATATTACATCACTATTTACTATGATCCTGAACAAAGAAGGAATAAGCAACATAGAGTTGTTTTGTAAGTCTTGTAAAGAATTTAACGAAGGCAACATGGAAGTTATGACTAAATTGTTAAAGACAGTCTTGGAAAATAACATATTTATGTTCAATAAAACTATCTACTGGCAGAGGCATGGCGTAGCTATGGGCACTCCGTGTGCCAATAGCTACGCCAATGCTGTACTAGCCATTTGGGAAGATGAGTTTATTTTAAGAGGGAGATACAGACAACATATTCTGTATTACTGTAGGTTTGTGGATGACCTTTTTTTGTTATGGGGGAGACACAGGTACAGTTTACAGATTTTTTTTACTACATTAATAACTCTACAAATTACTTAAAATTTTCAGTGGATATGTCAGAAGTACACTTTTTGGATGTTAACATTAAAAAAGATGTGGAAGGGAGGATATATACAAATTTATATAAGAAAGAATGTCACTGTGACAGTTTTGTCCACAGAACTAGTATGCACCTTCCACATATATTTAAGAGCGTAGCACATAGCCAGTTATTTAGAGCATCGAGGCTTAATGCAAGAACAGAGGATTTTGAACAACAAGCTGAAAAGATGAGTCAACGTTTTGTAGAGAGAGGTTACCACAAGGATGAAATTAATAAAACTAGAGATATGGTGGTTGAAATGAGGGAAAACACAGCTAGACCATATTTTTCTAAAAGGAATAATATGTCAGTACATAAAACACATAAAAAGAATGCAGAAAATAAAATAAGATTTCCTCTGTTTTATTCCACTGATGTGAGGCTATATAAAAATATAATTGAGAAGCACTGGGAAATTTTGATGACAGATAAAGAGATTAATTCCTTACTGGAAACTAGACCAAGTTTTGCACATAAGAATATGCACTCTTTAAAGAGAAGACTGTTATTTCAAGAATGAAAACATAAGGAAAAGAGATGGACAGACTTGTCCATGTGGGAGATGTTCCGTGTGTAAATATATAAGTAACAGTAATAGGTTTTTACATCCTGACACAGGCAGGGAATATGTATTTAACATTTTAGCTACATGTGCTTCAGAACATATTATTTATTTAGCCCAATGTTCAGTATGTTTTTGTTTCTATGTGGGAAAAACAGATAGAGCCCTTAGAGATCGTATATATGTACCAGATACAGAAAAAAGTGATGTTAGTGCATTATCTAAACATATTAGAATGAATGACAAAACACACATAGTTATTGGTAAAATATATGACACCATCCGAATGGGGAACATTAGAAACAGGACAGAACAGCTTGAGGCAAAATGGATTATAAGACTGAAAGCAGATTCTGGGTATAGATTAAATGACAGGATACCCATAAGACCAAAACTTAAAGCAAGACCATTGAATAAATGAAATGTTAAGTAATTTTATGACATGCTTACTTACGTTAAGTATAAGAGATTTTTAACAGTATATGTTTATATTTGAGCACATTTTTATATTTGTATATTTATATGTGCATTTTTTATATATGTATTCTTTATACATTTTTTTTTAATTTTTTATGCATTATACTTTTTAGAATCATGTTTACACAGTGAAGGACTGAATGTTTTTACTTAATGAAGGATGTTTCTTTAAGATGATTGTGACTTAATTAGTTGATTTAAGGTATTTAAGTTATACAGTAGACAGCATGCATTTGTATCTGAAGAAGCCGAAGTTATCTGTGAAAGCGCTTATACAGTATTCAGAGAAAGTGCTAACCAGTTTTGACTTTTGAGATTATCTTTGAATTTTATTGTGGTTTTATCTACCTGCCATTAAACTTTTGTTGAGTTACAGTGGTCTGATTTATTTTTAATTCACCTATTCGCATATGTATTCTACCACTGTTGTTTGGCTGTATATATATATATATATATATATATATATATATATATATATATATATATATATATATATATATGGTCTATATTGAATCAGTGAATGCTTAAAAAAATGAACGCTGATTCATCAACCCTATGTAAGTGAAAGCTTACAATTCCGAACACCCGGAACAGCGATTATTTTCCCCAGGGGAAAAAAATAGCTGGGCCGGTTTCGGAAGTTTGCCATTTCCTCCCCTGTGGTGTGATCTCAGAGTTGGTATATTTAAGTAGGGGGGGTGTGTTAAGATTTTTTTTTTTTTTTTTTTTTTTTTTTGTGGAACAGCGATTTTTCTTCCCTGGGATAAAAATCGCTGTTCCGAGTATTTGGGATTGTAAGCTTTTGCTTATATAGGGTCAATGAATCAGCATTCACTTTTTTAAGCATTCGCTGATTCAATATAGACCCATATATATATATATATATATATATATATATATGGTTTACTATCAATATGTTGAACGTTGGTTTGGCGAATGCGGAAAGTTGAATAGCAGTTAGTCAACTCCTGTGTTGCCGAACGTTAGGAGATCAAGAGTACATATCAGTGAATGCAAATGTGCATTAGCTGATATGCACTCGATGTCATGAGTAGAGTTGTGGTACAGTGCGGAAAGGGAATGTATCCCTTTCCTCACTGTAGTGTGATCTCAGAGTTAGAATATTTAATTTTCAGGGGGTGCAGGCGGGCTTGCCCCCCCCCCCCCTGTTAAAACATGAATGACAGTGTAGGTATTTAACTTACGTTTGCACCTACACTGCCATCATGGTCGAATTTTGACATAAATGTTGAATCTGTTGATCACATTCAAGAGATTCGACATTTTAACCTACTTAGTATGCTGGAAGTCTGATTTTGCAGTATCGAACATTCAGTGTTATGAACTTCGATATGTTGATAGTAAACATATATATAATCTATATATATATATATATATATATATATATATATATATATATATATATATATAGGTTTACTATGATAAGGTTGAATAACCTTACATTGAACATTCACAAAATTGATAAATTACATTGATTTCTGTTAGTGCAGAAGAGCGGAATATCGAAAACAGTTTGCACGATTCAGTGCATTTGATATTTTTGACATTCCCCTCTTCCAGCCATGGCAATTAGCTCACCTCTATTATTTTGCCCCCCTGCACTCCCATGTGGGGGACTGTGCCCCCACACCCCCTGCACACTGAATATACCAGCTCCGAGATCGCACTACAGTGAGGAAATGGGCTACTTCCTTGTTTCTCACTAAAGCGCGACCTCCCTCTACAGTCTTGACATGTCCCTTGTCAAAAGGTCGAGTGCACAATGCAGCTCGACTAACCTTGTTCGACTGCTTTTGGTTCGATTTCCTGCCCCTTGGAAATCATAATTTCGCACATCAGCCATTCGACTTCCTGCAGTTCGGGTAAGTCATAGTAAACTATATATATATATATACATATATATATATATATATATATATATATATATATATATATATATATATATATATTTATTTATTTATTGTATTTGCTTACCAGGAAAGTCCACTGGGCCTAGGTGAGCCCATTTTCAGTGGAGGCCCAGGGAGAAAAGCTCCGCATAAAAGTCAACATTACAGAAATACAAATATCAAAACTGTTCCATTACAGTTTTATGGTAGTCCATCGATGATATTAACATGTACATTTGGTCATATAGATGCCATAGACATTACTGGTTGGGAGGCAGAAAAAACAGTAACATCGTATACAATTCTTTACATGCATTTAAATCTGTGTAGGCAGTGTAGTAACAGTCATAGGTATGGCTGCAGACCTGCTAAGAGTGCATACCTGTAGCCCCAGAGAGTGGTTTGTCTAGGCAGTGTAGTAACAGTCATAGGTATGGCTGCAGGCCTGCTAAGAGTGCATACCTGTAGCCCCAGAGAGTGGGAGGAGTGAGAAAAGAAGAAGGGTTATTTTTGGTATGGGCATAACCAGCAGGTAGAGAGGTGTTGTCTGAGGGATTTTTTAAAAAGAGCAGGGTATGCAATGGAGGTTATTGAGGTTGGGAGGTTATTCCAAAGTTTGGAGGTAGTGAAGGAGTAAAGCATTTGGCCAGCTGGAAGTTGAGGTTTATTGACTTTAAGTAGAATTTTGTTTTCAGATCCAAGGTGTCTGTTTGGATGGTAGAGTTAATATAGAGGAGAGGGCTAGACAAGCTGTTGGTTTATATATTATTTCATGTGCAGTAATTAAGTGGAGGTAGTTGAGATAGAGTGGAAGTTCAAGCCAGTTTAGTTGTTGCAGTGAAGAACAGTGATGTGATGAGGATCTAGCATTTGTTGCAAATCTAGCAATTTTAATGTAGCATATATCAAGCTTGTTTTTTAGTGAAGAGTGTATATTAGTGAGGATGGCGGCAACATATAGGAGGAATGGAAGTAGGAAGGCAGAGGCTAGTGTTCTTTTGGCATTGTTATTTAGGTAATAGCCATGTCTATAGAGGGTACATAGTTTCTGGTGTGTCTTTATGATGCTATTGAGTATGGGGGGTTCAAATGTTAGGGTTTCATCGATAGTGACTCCTAGCAGTTTAGTACTGGGGACAACTTCTATGGAGGTATTATTTTGGGAGAGGATAGAGAATTCAGCCCTGTTCAGGGATGTTGTTTTTTTTGGGAGTGAATAGAATCAGCTTGGTCTTGTTTGGGTTGAGAGCAAGGTGATTATTTGACATACATTTTTCGGTGGATGTGAAGGCATTTTGGGTTAGTAGTTGAAGCTCAGAAGGGGTTTCTGCAGTGCAGATAATTGTTGAGTCATCTGCATATTGCATTACATCAGCCTGTATAAGTGACTCATGGAAATTGTTGATGAATAAGTTGAATAGAAGGGTACCTAATATTTAGCCTTGAGGGACACCTGTGGAGATTTTTAAGAAGGTGGAAGAGGATTGCTGCCATTTGGTTGATTGGTATCTGTCAAAAAGATAGCTAGAGAACCAATTTAGGGTTGGGGGTGAGACACCTAGGTTAAGTTTAGAGAGCAAAATGGGGTGAGAAATTGTATCAAATGCCTCTGAAAGGTCCAACTTCAAAACTTTATTAAAAGCGCACCTAAAAACATGCTGGCTATGCCCTTGCAACTCCCACTCTAATTCATCCACCCCATCCAACTACTACCTTTCTTTCACCTCCACTAACTACCTTGATGATAGCAAGCTCAGATGCTCATAAGCCTAGTACTTATTATACAGCAGGAACTTCTCATTGTTACATTTGTTAATGCCTGTTATGTACTTCACAGATAAAGATTCTAGTTGTCTACTGATGTACTATGTTCTTCATCTGTAAATATGTTGTAAGTAATTTCTATGTTAAATTGTTAATCGCTATGTAATCCAATGTAACTACTGTCTGTTTATTTTACTGTGGAGCTTTTCTCCCCAGGCCTCCACTGAAAATGGACCCACATCCAGTCGGACACTCCCGGTCAACAAATTTAAATAAATAAATAAATAAATAAATAAATAAATAAAAGGTCGAGGAAGAGTGAGGAGAGGATCGGACCTGAAGCGTGTGCTCGATTTACTGTATCCAAAAAGGAGATATGGGCTGTATTTGTGCTATGGCCTGGTCTAAAGCCATGTTGGGTAGGGGTGACTAGTTGGGTGTTGATTAAGTGGTTGATTAATTGGGTGTGGACACATTTTTCAAGTATTTTAGAGATGGTGGAGAGAATGGCTATTGGCCGGAAGTTTAAGATCTCAGAATTTTAGCCACCTTTGTAAAGGGGCAGAATATAAGCATTTTTCCAGAAATTGGGTACATAAGACTCTTGGATTGATCTATTGATTAGTATACTAACTAACTATGGAATCAGCAGTTATTTTTAGGAATTCAGCAGGTAGGTTGTCAAGAGCACAGGAGCAGGGTTTGAGTACATATATATATATATATATATATATATATATATATATATATATATCAAATTTCAAATAAAAAAGAACAACAGTGGCCTGTTATATTGGGGTAACATTTTCACCTAGTTTAAATGAGCATTTGTACCAATAATGCAATAGGATATGTATGGAGCTGCATGGAGACCCTGCGCTGGCAACTCATTGAGTTGTATCTCTGCTCAGCACTGGCTCCATATTCTGAGGCAGAAGCCAGAGATGATAGTAGCTAGAGTAATGACTAATATGCCACTGGGTCTAAACTGACACAGACCGCATCTGAGAACACCCAGTTCTATCCCCCACCCTGATGTTCCCATCCCTTCTGTGCCCATGTCTACCCCTGTTTGTTTCAGAATCCTCCTCTCACCACTATCTTCCCACTTTTTGCCTGATATTTCCCTCACCATTGTATTCCCCCTCCTTCGTTGTGTTATACCACACCTTGTCAGTCATGGCTACCCTACCAAACTACCCAATTTACCCTTCTTACTTACTTTTTACTTACCTGACATACTTCCCAACCTTCCCTCCTCAAAAAGGACATCTGTCCTACAAAAAGAAAGAAAGAAAGAAAAACTCCTACACATACCTCTCAATTGTCCACATTTTTCCAGAATGTGTAGATGGTTACCTTATCTCTTTCTCTTTCTCTCTCTCTCTCTATTTTATATATATATATATATATATATATATATAAAGAGAGAGAGAGAGACAGAGAAAGAGATCTATATAGCTATAGATAGATAGATAGATAGATAGATTAGATAGATAGATAGATAGATACATAGATGTAGATTAACTACCATTTGGTTGAACAGTACTATGCTGAAAATTAAATGCTGAAATAATTTGACTGAAGACTAATTGATTTATAGCCCACTTGACTGAAATCCATTTGACTGAAGCCCATTCCACTGAATCACAAATCATTAAAAATATTCAACATAAGAAAATATAACATAAAATAGTGTTTTTGCAGACAGCCCTATTTATTTATATATAATAACTGCATGGCTACACAATCAATTATAAAAAAGTAAAATACAAAAACATAGTAGAGCCAGCAAACAGTGGACCAAAATCCGTTTATTGAGGGAAGAAGGAAAAAAACATATCAGTTTCGGCCATTAGGCCTTCCTCAGTGTTTGTAACTGTTGCAAAATTCACAACATAATGTATAATGTCAATCACAGTAAATCTGAATTTGGCATTTGGGTGTTTAATTGTATGTTTGTACAGTGCATTTGTAGGTTTACAAGTCCTAATATCACTAAGATGTTCTGAGATCCTAAATTTGACACAGTGTGAAGTTTGTCCTACATAAAATGCTGAACAATTGCATGATGCCAAATAAATCACCCAGTCTGACTGAAAATTTGCAAAGAATCTAATAGAAAAAACTTCACCAGTGTTCCTACTAGTAAATTTCTTTGAATGCACTGTACAAACATACAATTAAACACCCAAATACCAAGTTCAGATTTACTGTGATTGACATTATACAACGGAATACAGTTAACAAATCTGGTTGGCATGCAATATTAAACAAAATGGAAAAGAAATGGATAATTAAACTAGGTGCACTGTTTTCCCCTGGGTTGAATGAATACATATAAAAATGAATGTTTAAATGTATGCAATTCTGCTTTTGGACTGCAGGTGGCGCCGGACCACTCTATATATACATATATGTTGTGAATTTTGTAACAGTTGCAAACACTGAGGAAGGCCTAACGGCCGAAACTGGTATGTTTTTTCCTTCTTCCCTCAATAAACGGATTTGGTCCACTGTTTGCTGGCTCTACTATGTTTTTGTAATTCATTGATGCCTTTGAGCCGTGCAGTAGCCGCACGTGCAGAGGTCTGATTGTACTTAAAAAAGTAAAATACACCATACACAGTGAATCAGTGCCTGTTGCTTTATCTTTTTTTTCAATTGGTTGTGTGGCTGTGGAGTTATTCCGTATAATTAAAGGGGAGGCAATGGGGTTTGTGTGTGGGGACTCCCCCCACAAAAAAACTGTTTTATGTTGCATTTTCTTATGTTGAATGTTTTCAGTGATTTGTGATTTAGTGAAATTGGCTTCAGTCAAATGAGTTTTCAATCAATTGCTTTTCAGTCAGATGGGCTTTTAAGTCAATTAGACTTCAGTCAGATTGGGTTTCAGTCAATTGTCTTCAGTTAAATTCTTTCAAAAAATTCATATTCAATCAAATACTGTTCAATAAAATGATAGTAGCTACATATTATATTGTATTTATATATATATATATATATATATATATATATATATATATATATATATATATAGTACCTCCTAACATTTGTAACATTCAGCCAAATCATTTGAAGACTGAAATCATTAAATAAGGGCATACATTTGATTATCAGACTTCATATCCTTCAGAGAATTCATGCCAATCAAAATCTGATATAGTATCTGATACCAAATTTATTGCAGAAAAATATGTATTATTATTTTATTTATTTCCATTTGTTGGCAGGGATAGTTCAACTAGGTAAGAATACGGGGAGAAAAGTTCCATGTTTAAATTTTAAAATATAAAACATTAGAAACATAGCATGTAATTACAATTTTTAAAATACCCAAAGTGTCTGAGAAATAGAAAGTTTCTAAAACTATACATAGGCATGAACAAAAGAAAAGAACCAATAACATACATGTAATATATATGTAAACATATGCAGCAGAGATTTACACGCTGGCCATATATAAGTAGAGAAGAGAATAGTTATAAGAATATGCAGTTAAAGTGATGAGGTGGTATAATTATCCAGGTGCAGGGCAGGAACAAAACAAAAAGTATGGTAGGTATTGCTTGAGTCTGGCTTTAAAGGATGTCAGATGTTCTTCATATTGATCTTTCTGCAGTAGCCTTAGCTTTGTGTGTTATATCTTGCCAAGGATATAACAGCTGGCCAGCTTCCAGAGCTTCAAGTCACCTTCCATGTGCCCAAAATGTCAAGCAGCTTGAGCTGAGCTGATTAAAAGATGAATTTGGGAGTGGAGCCCTTCAGAGCTTTACTGCTGCCAAAGAGTGTGCTCCTCTGAGGCATTTGAGGATCATGATCCTTAACATGGATGGGGAGCCTTCTCCAGAGAAGGGGTAGTGTCTAAGATACATACCTGTCTCTCTATCAGGTCCTATTTATATCTCAGGCAAGGTTTAAGTCTTTATAGCAAGTAATTCTGGTTCTGTTTGTTTTGCAGATATATAGGAGGTCCATTGGGGTGGGTTCTGACAATGCCTTGCATGTCAAGCATAGATCTCAACTCATCAGAATGTAGGAGACATAATACAGAAATAGGGCTTTGAAGCGGTCTGTGTAGGACATGTTACTTATGTCCTGTATTCTTTTAGTGAGGAACCTTTGTGGACATTCCAATTCCTGGATATGCCTGGTCAGGTATGAGCTACATGCTCTAGGGACCTAAACCTCGTCACCACAATAAACAGAACATGCTGGAGGGATAGATTCCTGTCCCAGAGACTTCCCATACTCTGGAACAAACTACCTATCTATATCAAACAAAGCTCCTCATTAGCACTGTTCAAGAAAAATCTTGATGATTGGATGGGAGATAGGAAATTAACCCCGGGGATCACTTCTGTGGCTTTGCTCGACAGTGGCACAGGAAATAATTTTCTTGGGTGGCAAAAGCCAGGGTACCTTTGGCTAGGCTTATATAGGCCCTATGGCTAATAGCCTAGTACCTACCTATGAACCTACCAAAGGGGGCATTGCACTCAATGATAGGTCTGATGAATGCCAAATACAGAGGAAGAATGACTTCCTTAGACCTAGATGCCATACCTTTGTTTATAACTTGTTTAACATTGAATAATTTCCTCACTACTGCAGACATGTGATGGTCAATGGCTAGATTACTGTCTATGTGTGTCCCCAAGTCCTTGACTACTTTGTCAACTCTTAAGGGTGTATTGTTAATATAATATTTACCAGAGTGGATGACTTCCCAAAGGATACGATTATGCATTTCATGGGATTTAGCTGAACTTCATGGCTCTAACACCAGTTGTTTTTCTGTGTCAGCCCATTCTGGAGAACATTTGTGTCAGTGAACAATGCAATGGCAGCTCCTAATTTGCAATCATCTGCAAATTTAGTCAGCCAGGGGCAACTGACATTGGCCTTGACTTCAGAGAAGTACATGCCAAAAAGGAGTGGTCTCAGGACCAATCACTGAAGGACTTAACTTGTGAATGGCCTCTTTGTAGAGGTAGACTCCCCAATTCAAACTTCCTGGGTCCTGTTTGTGAGACAGCTGACTTTCTATAGGGGGACATAAGGGTTTGTACCTAGCATCTTGAGTGTACCAACAATGCCTAAGTGGGGTATTGTGTCAAATGCCTTGGCCAGGGAAAAGGTAGGCATTGGGAAGCAATTTGCCATCATCCATTGCTTTGGTGACCTTCTCAAAGAAGTCCACCAGGTTGAGTAGGCATGACCTGCCCTTGATGAAACCAAATTGGGTTGGGTCCAGTGTCTGGAAGTTTCCTATGTCATTACTGACCATTTCCATGATAATTCTTTGCATAGCTTTGCATATGATACTAGTGAGAATTACAGGTGTCTAGTTTGCAGGATCTGTAGATGGCCCACCTTTGTGCAGAGGGATGACTGTTGCTGCTCTCCTGGGATATTGTCTGGGCCCATGGATGCAGTGTTCATGGTTTTATAGAGAGCATTAAGGACTTGTTCCCTAGTGATAGCAGGGTGAGTTATATTTGATGGCATTTCCTGAGGGAAGGTTGAGAGGAAGGGGTAAAGTTGGAGCTGAATTTGTCAGCCAGTAGGTTTGCTATATCTTCTGGCTCAGCATACGTGGGTCCATTTTGGGGAAGTCTGAGTTAATATCCTGCCACTCAATGTTTAGATCACCAAGAATGATGGTTTTGTGTGGGATATTGTGACTGGTTCACCAGAAAATATTCTTCTGCTGTTTGGATATTGTTTAAATATCTTTGCCTGGAGTGATATCAGTACTTTGGAATTGCCATATCTGGGGTGAATAACTGGTTGAAGAGTGAGGTTAAAATTGTTTTTTTTTTTTTTTACAGATGATGGTCACAACCTCTTCTATTTTATTTCTTTTGTCAAGCCTAAGGATATTGGAACCAGGGGCAGGATTTCTCCGTCTTCCATATCTTCCTTCAGCCAAGATTTAGTTACTCTTAGAAAGTCAGAATAATAGAGAGCAATACATGCGTGGAGGTAAGCCAGTTTGTTATGGATGCTTTGTGCATTTGTGTTTAAGAACTGTAAACTAGATATTGTATTAAGTGAGGTGAAGGAAGAGAAATTGTGTAACTTTGGAGAACTGACTGAGTTTTGTGGTTCTTTCTTGGTACTTGAATTAGGTGGATGTCACCACTGAGGTTCAGCAGTTTTATAAAATGATGATTTAAGTACAGACTTTTAAATTTATGTTTATTTACTATACCCATGTTTTGGGAAATGAGGTTGCAATTCAGATATCTAATTTTAAACATGTTGGTGTTTATGTAGTGATAGATGTGTGGTGATATGATCTGATGATAAAGACTGCAATTTGTTGTGGAGTGCGTGTTTGTGTGTGTGTGTGTGTGTGTGTGTGTGTGTGTGCGTGTGTGTGTGTGTGTGTGTGTGTGTGTGTGTGTGTGTGAAAAATAAAATGGTCTGGAAGTGGTGCGAGATAGAAAATAAGGTGGCGCAGCAGTGACAGGAAGATAAATACAGCTAATGCAAACATGTTCATTTTGTAAAGAGCAATAGTAGGACAAGAGAGATGATAAAAGATAAGCAAGCATGATAAGTTGTAGGTGGAAGTAAGCTCTAGAAAGCACCCTCATAGCTTCTTTAATAATGACAAGATAGAGGATGTAGTAAGGTGGAGAAAGATTAGTGTTAATTAGAGAAGATGATTGGAAAGTATCAATGTTAGGTAACTGAAAGAATGAGCGCTAAGCAAGAATGAAATTGATTACCTAAGTATGATTAGGTGAGTGGAGATGGATAAAATAAATGTAGAGTAGATGGGGTGAGTGGGAATTGGGGTAGGGTAGATGAACAGAGTGGGATAGACCAGAGCCACGTAAGTTTCTGAGTGCCATATATAATCTGTTACATCAACCATCTGCTAGGTAAGTGTTACCAATATAATAACAGATAAATTTTAAGAGAACAGTCAGCAGCTGTAAATGCTTGAGTACACTTTTGTCAGTGTTCAGTATGGAAAAGAAAAGAGTTTTAAGGGTGATATGATATATTTTTTTCCAGATCAGTAGCTTGGATTGTCAGTATGGGTTAGTCTTCACTGAAAGAAACTGTCGCGTTATGGTTAAATGCTTAATTTTTCAAAGGAGAACAAGCTATTCTTGGGTAAGGAAGCCACACCTATCAAGATATAATGGCTTTAACAAGCCTGAACTATACTGAAGTGTCCCTTCATTTAGCAATAGCAAACTCAGTGCTGCAGGTGGTCGTAGCACATTACCTAGTGGTACACAAAGGTGTCACTCTATATATTGTCCACACAGAAAAAGATTTTTTAAGGCTGCAAATCCTCCCAGCAAAAGAAGTATAATTGTATACACAATGGTGAAAAATGACTATGATATCAATGACTTTCACTACTGTGTGGTAGGGGCAATCTTGCAAGCTTATTAAAGTTTTTGTTTGAAAAAATATGCACAGATTTTTGAATACAAAAGTATAACTTAAGTTCGATTTCACAATTTGTCAGTTAATACAAATGTATAACTTAAGTTTGATTTCACAAACAGTTATGTCTGTTTTAAAGTTTCAGTGCATACACTCTAATGTGCAGATTTGAATAAAGAATCTTACTTATATAGAACAACAGTTGTTTATATTGTCGGTTTCCTAGAAAAAAAATTCAAGCCAATGCAAAGCAGTATTACACCCTTAAACTTCCATCTGCTGTGTATCACTTAACACAAAGTATCATTAATTGTCTTTTTACAAACTGGACCTTGTATGATATAAAAACAGTAGGTAGCAGTGGAGCTATTTAGCATTTCTTGTAATAATTTTTGAGCTTCCTTAAATTCAGCAGTGGGTTGATAAATGAAGAAACTGTAATCAAAATTAACATTGCAGTTTGTCCAACTATAACTGCTTCACAGTGATTAACTGAAATACCAAATTTTTACCTTTTACTATCCAAAAAGTAATTTAGACAAGCTTTGGAAAGAGAACAGCATAACTGAAAATTACAACACATAGAGAAAAAATGTGGTGCGTGCAATACTACACACTGCAGCTTGTTTAAGCAAAGTAATTACATAAAAGCGGTTTACTTTTGAATATAAACTGCAGCTTTTACCCACAAAGCTTATTCTTAAAATAATTTCAGGAGCAACAGCCTACTTCTAGTTATATAAAACAATTTTGAATCAATAGCAGAATAGCTTTAATGCATTCTAAATGCAGCTAGTCTTTCACCAGCTTCACACTAAATGTTATTTTATGCTAAACAACCCACAATACAACCTCAGCATTTGAGATACATCTTTGCTGAACAAAGCATACCAAAGCAGCAGTACTCACTATGTTGTAAGGATTTGAAATACCACTTTAAGTAGCTATGTACAAGCAAATATTGTTTTATAGGTTTATACTAGGCTAACTCACTTGTGGGTCTTTTAAACCTAGCCAATTCTCCCATGTGAGAATCAAGCCCCATACCTTGTGCTTGTAAAGTAAACAACTTAACTATTATGCCAATCCCTAACCCTTATGCCAACACCTTACCAATAACCCTAACATTAATATGTAAAATTTTCCTTGCTTTATGACTTTTTGTCCCATTGGTTTTGTTTTGTTCAGAAATCTTAACCTACAATTTGAGAGGTATGTTTCTACTGCATCTCCATTCTGTTTATTCCTTATTTAAGAACCTGCTTTTCTACACTCTTCTTGCTTACACTTTTTATCACTGTCCTATCCTCCTATTTCAGACCTTTAATATGTTGAAAATAGATAAACACAACACACACACACACACACACACACACACACACACACACACACAAGACAAAAAAATACTTTTAATTCACTTTTCTTTTTTCTGGTTGTAGTGGGCACAATGGACTATGGAGAGCACAACTGGTGCTCATATCCAGCCAATAAGAAATTACACTGCATCTCATATCCAGCCAATAAGAAATGACACTGCATGTTATATAGCAACAATGAAGTCCAACCAATGCCATGTGTTCCGCAGCAGTTGCCAAATATGAAATATGATAAAGCCTATGTATTTAGTCTGACTGCTTTCATGGCTTAGCTTGTTCATTAAGTGAGTTGTAAATTGTCAGAGTATTGTGTGGAGGGTTCTAATCCTTCAGGGATTTCAGTCAGCAAACGTTTAACATTCCTATGATATTTGTTTTCCTGATACCTTCAGTATGAGTGTTTTTGTGGCCCAAGTTTTTAGTGCATCATTTGCAAGGATATCACCATTAAAATTCATGCATTCCATTCTCTTAAGGCCTTTTTTCACTTTTGTCAGTCTGTAGATGTGTAATGTACATCTCTGACACTGTCACTGTGTTTCCTTATCTGGCTCACCCCATTAAGGAACTGTGGGGGGTATAATGTGGGGGGAAGTATAAGGCTCTTTACTCATCCAATCAGCAATACAGTCCCAACCATCTATTCAGGCATGTTCAAGGGACAGCTTCAGGTGTGCTCTCCGGTCCAGCTACTGAATCTGGGCATCCTGAGGCAATGTTACAATTGCCTCATGAACACAGACAACCCCATCCTCCTCCCAACCAACACAAACATATGTGAGAGATGCAGCTACACAGCTAAACTGGAGACTAAGCTCTCTCAACCCATGACTGTATCAACCAGTCACAAGGAGAAGGGCAACACTAGCACCACATTACCAGACTCACACAAACCAGCCATAGCTGCACCAGAAAACAACTCTCAGAAACGCACAAAAACATACTCGGAGGCTCTAAATAAGAACCTGCCTAAACAACAGAGACCTCCTAAGCATACACCCAAGCAACCCCCACCCCACAACAGAAACCAGGTAACACATACATCACAACGTCAGTGTGCCAAGCAAAAACAGCCGCTAAGGCTAAATAACACATTAGTAATTGGTGATTCTATCATCAGGCACACAGATGTCCCACTCACTAGACTGAACAAGGAGAAGGTTACCATAAGCTGCCTGTCGGGTGCCAGAATCCACCACATAACACATGCACTCAGGTCACTCCACAACAAGTACAAATATGACTATGTCATTGTACATGTTGGCGTAAATGACCTAAGACGTACCTCCCTGGACTACATGAGAAAAGAGATATGGAGGAGCTCTTTGACCATGTAGCCCAGGCTGGTATGACTCTGACTCTGAGTAGCATCCTGCTCTCACCCAAAATGATGCCAGCATATGAAGAAAAAATGATCAGTTTCAACAATTGGTTAAACTACTGGTGTCATTCAAAGGGGATCCAGTACTTGTCTGCCTGGGACGATATGCTTGACAAGCCACATTGCTTCGCCAGAGACGGCTTGCACTTGTCGCCCCTGGGCTTTCGAATACTGGCCAAGACTCCTGCCTCCCCAGTACTGCCTTTTTTAGGCAAGGCTCAAAAGACAAACCCGCCTCCATAAACAACAATAATAAATAAAAACTGAGGGTAATGCTGCTCAACGCCAGAAGTCTAAACCTCAAAATGCACGCACTCAAGGCTCTCCTTAGTATGAAAGAAATCGACGTATGTGCAGTGACAGAAACCTGGTTCAAGGCTCCAGAGAGCACCCCAACACTACCAGGCTATAACTCCTACCATACCTTTAGGTCCCAAAACCAGGACCAGAACACAAAAGGAGGGGGTGTGTCCATATTCATCAAGAACACCCACACCTCTAGGTTAGTAGCACAGCACGCAGAATCTGAGACCATCCAAGTGCAATTGACAGTGGGTAAATTGACTGTTCAGTTTATAGCTTGCTACAGATCTCCCACCTTGTCTCAGGACCCTCACGCAGCATTCCTGAGAACATTAGAAAGTATGAAGATTCTACCCAACACCATGCTACTGGGTGACTTCAACTATCCAAACATTGACTAGGAAAACTACTCAAGCTCAAACGCCCTAGCCCAATGCTTCCTTTAGTTTATAAACTCAAATGCCCTTGAACAGCTGGTCACCACTCCCACAAGAGGTGACAACATACTGGACCTGGCCATCACCAACATGGGGAACCTGTGTTCCACACCTGAGGTAAACTCGTCATTGGTAAGATCAGATCACAAACTAATCACACTGGACATCCACATCCCGACCCCCCCCCCCCCCCAGTCAATGAAGTCAAGGTAACAAACTTCTCTAAAGCCAACTTCACACTCCTCAAGACTGTGGTGGGAAGTTTCAAAGCTCCCAATCAAATGGAAAATGATGACCCATCGGCAGAATCCTTTACAAGTGCATTCTATGAACACCTTCAAGAATGCATGGACCGAGCCATCCCAAGTAAAACCAAGACCAACTCCTCAAAAAAGAGGAAGCCAGTCTGGTGGACCCCAGACATAAATAAACATTACAACAGAATGAGGAAAATCTTGCAAGATAGAACAAAATCCCAAAATAAGAAGGCATCTCTGATTAACATCAGTAAAAAACTGTGCTCCCTCATTAAATCAACCAAGGCCAACTTCGAAAGAAAAATAGCCAATGACTCTAAGGATAACCACAAGGCCTTCTTTAACTATGTCAAGAGTCTAGGGACAAACTCTCAGATATGCTCTGAGCTAGTGCATAATGGCCATAAATACACCGAACCAAGCGACATTGCCAACATCCTGGCTGACAGGTTCAGTGCAAACTTCACCCCCCCCCCCCTCCACCAAAGGGGCTAGCACCCATCCCAGAAGAATGTGGTGCTCCAGATATCTCAGACACACAAGTAAAGACAGCCCTTGCAAAGGCCAAAAACACAGCATCAATGGGACCAGATGCTATCCCAGGTTGTGTCTTACACGAGCTTCAAAATGAACTAACCCCCCCATCTCAAATCACTATTCAAACTCAGCCTCTCTACAGGCTATGTACCCAAAGAATGGTGTACAGCAACAGTCGTACCACTCCACAAAGGTGGTGCCACAACTGACCCTGGGAACTATTGCCCTATAAGCTTGACTAGCTTGGTCTGCAAAGCCATGGAATGCATTATCATGGAGCTGATTAACAGGGACATTGGGATCCTCCAGACACTGGACCCCACCCAGTTCAGCTTTGTTAAAGGCAGATCTTGCCTCCTGAACTTGGTCGACTTCTTCGAAACAGTCACCAAGGCCATAGATGAAGGGAAGGTGATCCACACAGCATATCTGGACCTCACTAAGGCATTTGACACCATCCCACACTCAGGAATCATAGACAAACTCACCAGCTTAAATATTAACCCCTATGTCACAAGATGGGTTGCCAATTGGCTCTCAGACAGAACCCACATGGTAAGAGTGGCAGGCGCCATGTCTGACTCTAAACCAGTCACAAGCGGAGTCCCACAGGGCTCAGTCCTGGGACCCCTCCTGTTCGGTATATATTTCTCCGAAATACAGGCAAAGGCGGAGGGACTATGGCTAACCAAGTTCACAGATGACTGTAAATTGGGTGCAATAATTGACTCTCCAGCTGACGCAGACATCATGCAAAAGGGTCTCACAGAGACAAACACCTGGTGTCAAAGTCACGGCCTCAAGCTAAATGCCAAAAAATGCATGGTAATCCCATTTGGGAAAAACAAAGTACCTACAAACTACCACATAGATGGGAATCCACTAAGTACAGAAGAAGTAATTAGGGACCTGCATACCCAAGTAGATAGCATGCTCTCCTTTGATAACCACATAGCCAGAACGGTCAGAAAATCCTTCTATGCGGCACACCTGATCAAAAAGGGTTTCTCATCCAGATCCAAGGAGGTGATTGTGCCCCTTTACTCCTCACTCATTAGGCCCATAATAGAGTACAATGCCCCATTTGGGATGTACCTCATTAGACACCTGCAACAACTAGAAAGACCACAGAAGTACCTCACTAAGAGGATTAAGGGCCTTAAACAATTACCCTATGAAGCACAACTAAAGAAGCTCCAACTCTTCTCAGCCGCTTACCGTCTGCTCAGAGGTGACCTATGCCTGACCTATAGGACCATGTCAAACCCTGAACTAATGGACATGCTTCCCCTCAAAAAAATTAGATCCCTCAAAATCACTCGTTCTAGCAACTTGAACCTATGTACAACAATAAACAGGACATGCTGGAGGGATAGATTCCTGTCCCAGTGACTCCCCCCACTCTGGAATAGAATCCCAATCCATATTCGACAGAGCTCCTCTCTGACCCTTTTCAAGAGAAATCTTGATGAGTGGATGGGTAATCGCAAGTTCTACCCTGGGATCACTTCAGGAGCCCTGTTGACAGAGGCCCAGGTTACTAATCTAATGGGGAGGCAAAAGCCATCACTCTGTGGCTAGGCTTATAAATGTCCATGGACAGATAGCCTAGTACTTACCTATGAACCTATAATGGCAATAGACAGAGGTGAAAGGGCAAATCCCCTCAGGGCAGAATATTTTACTGTTTTCATTACATTCACTTTATAGTACAGTACAGTACAGTATAGAAAGTCATGTACAGTTAATTCACTATACAGGCTATTGTTTAACTAACTGAAAAAATACAGCGAGAGAATTATGTTGACATGTTCATCTCAGGTGCTGACAGATAGCCCTAAGCAGTAACAATACTGAAAACTGTTTATTATAGTGTTTAAATTATATGAATATTAAGGCCTTACTGAATGTTAAGCTTACAGTTATTACTGTTCTGACTAGACTGTTACCTTATAGTTATTTCTGTTCTGACTAGACTATCTTACGTAAAATAACTATTCTGTTTCCATGAATATAACACAAGTGCCAAAACACAAACTCCCGGTAATCTTACAGTTACTGTTAACTTTCTGAGATAGTCAGAGGTTTGGCTTCATTGCAAATTCATCAAAAAGTCATGCATTACCAATATAAGAAACATTTTTCACCTTCAGTACACCTTATTTTAGTCCACTGTTAGTTGCTTAAGGGGAAAAGTTCTTAAGTGCTATCGTGTCACATAAACCCAAAATCCAGACTGAAATCATTGACAGTCTTTCAAAAGATGTAAAATAATGTCCTTGAAGAGCCATGCTATTTTTATTTATTTATTTATTTTATTTATTTATTTCAGTATGTTAACCAGATAAGTGGACTGATTAACATATCCCTTTCAGCCATGACTTGGGCATAGTGCTGATTTACAAACAATAAAGTAACAGGTATAAATAGGTTATGGACAAGACAAAGGAAGACAGAACATATACAGACACTTAGCACATGATTGTATTAGTGCTAATTTACACATGCAGAAATCAGTACATAGCTAGGTGGGGTGAGAGAGACAAATGTCCTAGGCTTAAAGTGTTCAGGGGATGTGATCAACCATTCCGGATCTCTCTTTTATCACTTTTGCATTTGTGGCCAAATATGACTACTGTAATGTTCCGTGTGCAGTCTACTCTGTAGCAAATTGCTTTCTACACTGTAGTAAGTAGTTTGCTGCAGTTTAAAAGTAAAAAACAAAGAAAATCTCTCTTTTTTTAACTAAAACATGAGAGCTGTAGTGTTCCAGGCAGGCAGGGTATAAACTGTAGCAACTGTTTGTTACATTTGTAGCAAGCAGTTTTCTACAGTTTAAAAGAAGAACATTTTTTTTTTAAATAAACCATGAGCACAGTGGTTCTCCATGCAGGCAGGATATAAACTGTAGCACCGGTGGGGCAGGGGACAGAAACAGGACCTGAATGGCTGGGAAGATAGAAATGTCATACATCTGGCCATCTAGTAGGTATGCCAGTAGAAGGAGCAGCCATTGCTTTTTGCCTTTTTATCTCTTCAATGCAAGCTGGCTTATTGCAGTGAAGTGGGTTTTTTTGGCTGTTATGTGGATTAAATTGAATACATTTTTTTTTTTTGTTTTGTTTTTTTAACCATGGAAGTGGGACACTGGTTTGTTGAAATGGCAAAGGGCAGTGGTTGAGTTAGCTACTCTTATGCACAAATATATGCACTTAATAGTATACAGTTAAGACAATGTAAAGTAAAAGTATTAGTTATATGGATAATTACAAAATGAGGGAAGCAACAGGTACTTGAAATATTTGCATTTAACTGAGTCTCATTGGGCATACACCCTAGTCATCAGGGCAGTAGTCAGAGCAATATAGTTACCACGGGAATAGATGCTCCAGTATAAAGCAAACTCTTTAGACTGAAATCCAGTAGTGACAGCATATCATTCTGAACTTAAAAAAAAATCACTTGAGACCTCCAATCAATGTTCAGTGAAGATGACAAGTTGAGAAACATGTTAAGCACTTCCACAACTATCTTTTTAACAACCAGCAAATTTAAAGAATCTTCTTTTGAGAAGTACACTTAGACCACAGCAGGACACAGTCCAAAATGAGACAAATCCCTGCAACCATACAAGATGCAAAACATGTCAGATGTATTGCTTCCAAAATAAGTTCACAGAACACAAGTTTGAAAATAGAAAGTTTCTTTACATACAGGTTATATAAGAGAGAGACAGGCTATTTAGTCAGAATTAGGATGAATGCCCATAGACACAGTTACATTTAAAACAACTTACAAACCAGTACCAGCAGATTTTTCCTGCTCTGATCATTCTATGTCAGACTGGTCAGTTATGGTTCGTCAGTTTTCTACCCATAGACACAGTTACATATGAAACGACTTACAAACCAGTAGCAGCAGATTTTTCCTGCTCTGATCATTCTGCATCAGACTGGTCAGTTATGGTTCTTACGTTTTCTACCCATAGACACAGTTACATGTAAAATGACTTACAAGGCAGTAGCAGCAGATTTTTCTTGCTCTGTCAGACTGATCAGTTATGGTTCTTCCGTTTTTCATTAACACATCTCCTGCAGTACTAGTGCTTCATAACTACCAGGTGAATGCAGTTTCTTTTGCAGCTGGAATGGCAGATATTTTAATTTCAATTTGAAATATCATATTAAATTCCAGCCATGCTTATTGTTCATAGGTTCATAGATTAGTACTAGGTAAGTGCCCTTTTGGGCTATTTTAAGCCTAGTCAATTAACCCATGTGAGAATCAAGCCCTGTACCTTGTGGCTGTAAGGCAAATATCATAACCATTATGCCAGAAGTAGATATAAGAGTTATCTGTATGTCTCCTTAATGGACAGTGACCTTATCCACATTCTGAGTATGCCTAAACTTGTAATGTACATAGTATTAATCTCTTCATCACATCCCACCAAGAGACACTGATATTCTGAGTTTCACACAAGTTCTCTGCACATATTTGATGGTCACAGCTTTGCCCCTCCCCCCATTGACAGTTTCATATCACTCCATGTTCACTGCTACCAGCATCCAGGAGACACAGACACACTCCAGAGTGTAGCTAGTGGTCAGCATAATTCATGTATTGTTTCTAGTAAACATATCATAAGAGTTTAAAATGAGTTGTATAAAACTGTGTTGTATAAATCATTATATGGTTTTGGATTCATATTTTTATCACTAAAGGAACAAATCCCTTGCATTGCTTGCAATTAACTAATATGGAACAGGAAACCTGATAATGCTATCCAGCTTTAGAATAGCATAGAGAAAATTAGTCTTTATAGCCCTTGCTATGTTTGAACATGTTACAGAAAAGACACAGACAGATCTTTGAACCAGTAGCAAAATGCAATACATTTGTAGTCAGAATATGAAATACACGATATCTGTACAGGAATGCTCCTCTCTTCAGCTTAACCTGCTACAGAATTCTGGCTGCAGATGCTTTAGGGTAACCCTCTGTGATGTAAGGAATTATGGATGTTTAAGCAGCTGGGACAGACATATCACTGCCAAGCAGAAATGAAATTTGGGTTATTTTAATCTGTTTAATCTTGCATGGGCTAGGATTCCTGATTACCTCAAGGCCATCTGACCATTTAAATTGATGAGCATAATCCTGATTTCACCTTCTCAGTTAGCAGACTTAAGTGGTGACACCTTCGACTGATTCTCAATCCAAATAATCAGGCTTATGGCAACAGGGCTTACACAATGGAGTGTATCTTTAATTTTAAAGAAATACAGTCTAGATAATTATGCCTCTGCTGCAAATATATTTTTTCTTGACTGGACTTCGTAGATTTCCTGATATTATTTGATAAGGACAGACAAAATGAGCAGTATCACAAAAGAAGAAGTGGAGAAGTATTTAGACAGCAATGTTGCTTTTGCCAAGCAATACTATGACAAGAAATTCAGACCTGAAGTCATTGTGAAACAGCTGACGCCTAGACCACTAAATGTTGATTTCAGCTGCTTCCATGATTTGACTAGTCTAGAGGAAAGTGAGTTGATTTTTGACCTCATCAGAAACTTTCAGGACAATCTTCAGATGGAGAGATCTGTCTTTCAGGTACTCAAGAATCTCAGTTTCCTGATAAGGGCCGACCGCATGAGCTTGTTTATGTACCGTCTGAGAAATGGGACAGCTGAACTAGCTACCCGACTGTTCAATGTCCATAAAGATGCCACACTGGAGGAATGTTTAATCCCACCTGATTCTGAGATTGTGTTCCCACTGGATACAGGAATCATTGGACATGTGGCACAGTCCAAGAAAACAGTCAATGTTCCGGATGTGAGCCAGGTATTTCATTTTAAAAAAAGTCACATTTTAGTGATTTGTTTTTCCTCACAGTCTGTTTTTTTATGTTCATTTTTTTTTCATTCGGATAACAGTTCCATGCATTTTACATCCATCCTTCTGCAAAGTCTTTCATTTGTGTAGCTTTCAAACCACAATAATATTAATATAAACCTGCATTGTTCTTATACAAGCTGCTATTTAGTGCAATGTTGTCAACATGGATGATAATCTCTCAGGTGTATTCATTTTGCATTTGTATAATGTTCAATAATGAAACAAATTTGAATTTATACAGCTCTTAGTAATGTTCAGAAGAATAGCATTAACCAAAGGCATGCTGTAAATAACACCTGCCCTTGCTGTTGAAGTTATCCTTTACTATTACACTTTGTGACTTTTAGCAATAATAAGGAACCATGAGGGAGTAAAGACCAGTAATCATTATATAAACTAAGTTCATTCTACCATGAAGAGTTATGTATTATCAGGCAGGGAAGGTCTTGTGACATAGTAAACTGGGAACAAGTTTTGTCCTTATAGTTGCAATACTGAGATCTATGAACTATGAGCAAGTCATGTACATATCTGTAAATGTGTCTATCAGCGAGCTTGCTAACACTGTTTCTGCTTCTGACATGGAATGTAGGATACAGTGATGTACCACTCTCAGGGATTTGAAACTGATTTTACAGTATCAACCTAAGTCAGTCTCGAAAGCTCCTATAGCACTAGGTGTGAAAAATGAGCAGGACTCACATCAGAAATGATAACACAAACAGTGCCTCATGTTGGTGAGTACAAAAATAAGGCATGTGCAGTATTTTCTATAAAGCAGTGATAGTGGGCATGAGGGTATGCAGTATATTATGCAGACTTCAACAGTGTATTTGCAGAAACTCAGTACTCAAGAGAATGAGTTTGAAGTTAACCAACTGACCCCAAAGTCCTGACACCGGTGATTATGAAAAGTGTGCAGCCCCTGGTATGGTCTGGTGACTGTTTGTTGTGTTTTACTTATACTGGGGACAACAGCGCACAGACCCCGGTATAGTCTGTTGACCATTTGTTGTGTTTTAGTTATACTGGGGACATCCTGGTATGGTCTGCTGACTGTTTTTTGTTTTAATTATACTTGGGACAACAGTGTGCAGCCCCTGGTATGGTCTGGTGACTGTTTGTTGCGTCTTACTTACACTGGGAACAACCTGGTATGGTCTGGTGACTGCTTGTTTTGTTTTACTTATACTAGGGACAACTTGATATGGTCTGGTGATTGTTTTTTGTTTTACTTATACTGGAGACAACAGTGTGCAGCCCCTGATCTGGTGACTGTTTTTGTTTTACTTATACTGGGGACAATGCAGTAGCAGTCCATACAACGTACACTTGCACATACCACACAGACACACACACGCACACACACGCACACACATGCATGCACGCACACACACGCACACACACACACACACTCACACACACACACACACACACACACACACACACACACACACATCGCTCTTACGTTGGTGTCACAGGGAATGAAGGTATACTTTGATATCTATTTACTGCAATTATTAGACCTAAAATTACTGTATATTTTATATACAATGGTACAGTGATAGCTGTTGGTGTGATGGGCATGCAACATATTATCCATATGAAGGCTATAGGGATCATACTGCATCTGATACATCTTTTAGCAGCAGTGGGCATGAAGGACATAAAGTACCACTATTATTTTATTATACTTTCCCCCTGAAATGGCTTACGTAACTTAAGAATTTTTATTATATGTCGCTATAACCAAATCTACAAGTTTTATTTTCTCTTAATGCCACTTGCAAGGGAGGCTAGCACCCTTTTAGAACTAAGTAGGAAAGATTATAAATATAGGATCAAGAATATATTATAAAAAGTGTTAATGAAAAAAAATACAACTTGTAGGTATGGCTTTGCAGGGGCATGATTACTTTATTTCATTAGTCACACAAATTGTGGAATATCAGGTTCTCAAAAGATTTTACATGCTAGGTATTTCCTGTAAAATTATCCATAAGTATGCTATTGCATTGGATATGGAAAGCATGCTTTATTTTATATTCACTGAATAATCACTAAACAAATAGGCTATGTTCTACTGTCATGTTGTCGTATATGAGTCATATATAAGTGACACTGCAAGCAGACTTGTTCTCACAAACAGTGAATGCACTTTATATTAAGGGTCTATATCAATTTGTTGAAGGTTCACTTTTGTGAACCTTTGTTCATCAACCCAAAATCACTGAACATTCAGTTCCATGAATGTTCACATTGAAAAAATATTTCTCCAGGGAAAGGAAGTACTTGGCCAACACTATACCAGAACACACATCACAGTATGTCAAACCCAGTCAAGTGGGGGGCTGTACCCCTACACCCCCCAAGCTATATATACCAACTCCAAGATTGCACTATGGTGGGGAGAAGGGCAAATTTTTGCTGTTGGCCAACTGCTTCATTTTCCTTCTTAAATCTTTTGTGAATGCTCGCAGAACTGAATGTTCAGTGGTTTTGGGTCGATTAAGAAAGGTTTGTGGAGATGAACCTTTGACAAATTGATATAGACCCTATATTAGACATGATTTCTGGTTCTGGTGACAATAGTTTAGCATGAGAGCAGCATTTATCTGTTACATGGTACCACCAGGGTGCATGTATGGTAGACAGCTTAGGATAGGTACTGTTAGAAGTCATTCTGTGGTGTGTGTAGTGTTATCACAGGCCCTGTTATCAGTGACTATAAAAAGCATGCTGTGTTTTACAGATATCCTTTCCAGTCAGCACAGACAGCACACATGGTATAGAGAACCTCATTCATAGGTATCATAGGACATACAAGGCCATCTGACTAGAGGCCATGTGTCCATTTCCAGGAAACTCTACCACCTTTTTCAAATAACTCCTAAAGTGAATGTTAAGGTACCCCTACAATTGTCTAAACTATGTTTGAAGATCAACATGGAATAATACTGATTGAAATGCAAGGGAAGCTATTCCAATATGAGAGGAGGTGATGGGTGACAAACCTATCCGTCCATTTAGTTTTATTTATTTCCTGATGTGGATTGAACTCTTTTGTTTAGCAGTGGAAGCCCACAGGATATAGGCAAATTACCTCTTAAGGACATGCCAATGTTTCAGTTGCATGACTTCTAAATGCCCATGATTTTCTACTTTTTAAGTCTTTACTGGCATGCTCAGGCCAATAAATCCAAACTCCACTAGCTGTAGACATCCCTTTTTGTGAGCACATTGGTACAGCAAAGTGGATTGTTTGGCCATACTATGGATACACAGACCTTAAAAACATCCCTGATGTCCTCAAACATTATGATGCCTGCAAATTGTCCCAAATAACAGTTAATAAAAAAAATATAAGAAAGACCCAGCTAGCCTAGTCTTCAATGTGTAATACCTAAAATTTCCTGTAGTGGAGGTCCATGGAATATATGCAAATTATTCCTTAAAGACTTACCAGTGTTTCAGCTACATGTCTTCTGAACGTCTATGACTTTTTTGCTTTTTTAAGCCTTTACTGGAGTATTTGGAACAATAATGACAAACCCCACTTGCTACAGCCAAGGCATACATTGCCCCTTTTTTCTGTTGTGCAGTACAACAGCATAAATGTGTTGTTTGGCCATCCTTTGATATACAGAACATTAAAACAAGCCTGCTCTCCATAAATATTAGGGGGCCTGCAAAATATCTCAAAAATATCTAAACCAAAAGTTATAAATGTCACACAGACAAACCATTTTGTAAAAACAACAAGAAATATCCATACCTTAAATTTAGTGGAGGCCAAAGGGATATATATATATATATATATATATATATATATATATATATATATATATATACATATATATAATGTATGTATATATTTTATATATATATATATATATATATATATATATATATATATATATATATATAAAATGTATGTATATATTTGTTGCCAGGGTAGAGCACCGATCCCCACAGACCTTTTTTAGACTCAGACCAGGAGCAGTGTCTGATTAAGTGATTTGCTTAGAGTCACACAGTTAAACATTGGAGGCTGAGGGAATTATTCCTTGTACCACTGAGGAAACAGCTCATAGGTTCATAGGTTGGTACAAGGCTATCGGCCCTAGGGCCTATATAATAACAATTCCCTGGCTACTTACTTTTCATTAATCCTCTAAGCCAACTGCCAGACATATATATGCAAATGACCCTCATAAGGATATAGCAGTATTTCAGCTTCATGACTTCTAATTGCCCATGACTTTTCATTCGTTTAAGTCTTTTGCTATTGCATTCAGGGTAATAAAGCCAAACCTCACTAGCTGTATACATACAACATTCACCCTTTTCTGAGCTTGTTAGTGCAGTATAAGTGGATTGCTTGGTCATTTTTTAGATTGACAGAGCTTAAAACAAGCTTGATGTCCATAAACATTAGCCTGCAAAATAGCCAAGATAACATCCAAACTAAAGGGGAAAAAGATCACAAAGACAAACTTTTTATGCATGGTAGACCCAGCGACTACAGCACTAGTAGAGATGGGCATGAGCTCTGCATTTGTCACACATGATTTTAACAGCAGGTTTAACGGACGCATCAAATGCAACCTTTCCACACCTGCCCAAGAATGCTTACGAGTGCATATTTCACCACTTTTAAATGTCCTCCTGCCAAGGAAGTTTGACAAGTGTATAAAGTTATTAAGTACACCATGTCACTCACCTTGTATATCTTAAGACAATGAGGCTTGGGTGTTCGTTTATGTATTTTATTACATACAAACACATCAGGATAGATAGCAGGAACATTAAACTTAAACGAATTAACTAAATGAGTGGCTAGTACACACATGCATGCTTACACCTTGACTGCTCACTACAAAATGGCACTCTTGCTTGCACATGCTCAATACTTATATGCATGTGCCTACTGACTGGAAAGCTTCTTAAAGGTATATCACACACTCTCATCTACACTCCACACAGGTGTGTGTGTGTGTGTGTGTGTGTGTGTGTGTGTGTGTGTGTGTGTGTGTGTGTGTGTGTGTGTGTGTGTGTGTGTTCACATGCACACGTGTGGGAGTAGTTGGATAATTTAGCAGCACTACTGGAAGTATTTATTGAGAACTGTATGGCCCTACATTCTTGCAGACATGCCAGTGCCATGAGATAGGATGAGTGGGATGTTCCAGTGTCCCACAGTGTTGTGTGAGTTACCTGCAAAAAGCATCTGTCTTTCATACAGGTATGACCAAAGGAATGGACAGAAGTATGCAGCCATGGCAATTACACTGACAAAAGTGAGTTTGGATGAATGGCGTGTATTTATTTTACATTTTTTGAACAGGGAAGTCAAGCTGGACACAAAGGCTCCTTTTCAGTGGAGGCCTGGGGAGACAAGCTCCATTAAATGTCTTACAATCAAAACATCTTATTTTATACAATATCAGTGATATACATCATTTATGCTATCCATACTTGTAGCTGTGAAACAGGAGTGCATACAACTTTGATTCCTTACATACAAGTGATTGCTGCGCCGCTGCGGGATATATAAAATATAATAAAATATAAAATGGTAATGGCAATAGAGCATAATGCACTTCTGTTATCATGCAAACAGTGTACTATCAGCCCTAATCATTGCATATTGATATTCATAAGGGATAACTCACACTGGCTGTGCAGAGTATTGGATACAAAGATACTACATTAACACTGAGGCATGACTTTTGTCTGTTTCAAAGAATTAGCTAGTCTACAAAATGAGGCCTGAACATTTATCTCCTTAAGGCTCATTCATGCAAAATACACAAAATAGATTTATCTTGTGACTGATGACTCTTTCCAGAGATTAACATTTTTTTAAAAGACTAAATGAACAATTCTGGGCATACTTTCAAACATTTAGTGCAAGAAATATGGACAAAGTCAAAATATAGGGGGGCACAAAGGCCCAAAATCAGACTTTAAATATTGTTCTTAAAAACGTAGAAACCATGCACTTTCTGCAGGACATGAAGTCCGAAACCTAAATGTCTGCCATTATTTAGTAAATGTCTGCCATTATTTAGTGACTTCAAACTTTACTCATTTGCCAAAAAAACACACATTTTATGAGGAACATATCAGAAATATCACGCAAAAATTCCAACATTCTGTGAAAACCTGAATAGTTGAGAGGTATGACCCTAGTTATATATAAAATTATTTCCAAGTCAGAGAAATCTGATTAGCATTACAGATGAAAATATCACTCTGAGAAAATGCACAACAACTAAATGTTTAGTCAACATGGCCAGTTTTCCCACATACTACTCTCACTGTGTTTGCTGAAACATTTATATTTTCAGATTGCAGAGAAGGGAATGGTATATAGCATGTTATACAATCTTGAAGGCTGCCTTAAAGCAAACATTGATCTACAATTATACAATGACTGGTCATTAATATTCCAAAACGAGCGCGCTGATTGATCATTGGTCAATCAGTGTGCCCATTGTAAATCCAAGCATATGCCAATGGAAAAAGGTCTGGTCGCCCGGACTTTTTTCCATTGCTATATATTGTAAGTTTTATTTTTTTTTAACAAAAATAAAAAATATCTGTAATCCAGACTCCGGACATAATAGAGAGACAGGACAGAGAAAATACTAGGAAAATCAGGTACATTATTCAGAACTAAAGACACGTACCTGATTTTCCTTATATTTCCTCCATTCTGTCGCTCTACTATCCCTTAACAGTCCAAAGCTTTTTATTAAAAAAAAAGAAAGAAAAGAAAACAAAAACAGAGCAACAGAGACCTTCTTTTCTCCGTTGCTTCTTTTCCAAAGCACTGAAGTACTGGGTATGCGTGGGAATGCAAGTCCTATATGCATGTGCAGTACATCAAAAAAAGCAACAGGATATTATCAACTGCAAAGGACAGCACGGTGCCATTATACAAAGACATTATTTAACAAAAGTAAGCATTTTGTTCTTAAATAATGTCATTGTATAATAGCAATAACCATTTCCATGGGGTGGTATATTAAGATTTACCCACGGTTGGCTTTATTTAATCACTCAGGCTTCGCCCTCATGATTAAACCACACCAGCCGTGGGTAAATCTTAATATACCACACCGACGTCATTGGTTATTGCTTAATTAAAGTATGTTTTACAAGCAGACTAACACATTGTAGGGCTGCTATCATATTTTATACTGTACATCTTTGCACGTTGTTAACAACATCTGGGCTTTATCATCAAAATTAAGCAATAATCTACAACTGTGAGTGGGTATATCAGGATTTACCACTGTTGGTGTGGTTTGATCATGAGGGCAAAAAAAACAAATGATTAAACAAAGCCAATCATGGATAAATCCTGATATGTTCACAAATGGGAGTGGGATATTCCTTTTATACAATGACATTTGCTTACATTTCTTAAATGTATAAGGGCACTGTAGTGTTTCTCCAAGTTCTTCCTTGTTTACTGATATACATCACATATGTATGAAACGTGTATTCCCACACTTGCTCAGTACATCAGTTAATGTTTAAAAAGTCAGGATTTTATGAGGGATAGCAGAGAAATACAAGGTAAATCAGATGTATTTCTATTTCATTCGTTTTGCAGAACATACCTGACTTTTCTCGTATTTTGCTCTTCCCCAGCATATACCAGCAGAAAGTCTGGTCGCTCAGTGGTACTTCAGCAGCTGGACTACTTTCTATCTGATGAGTTTACAATGGGCATGCTCGTTGGGCTGTCTATTCAGCAGGTTCATTTTTGAATAGCATCGACTAGTTATTGTATAATGTCTATTACTTCAGTATCCACTTAACTTAGTTAAGAACATAAAAATACCAGAAAGAATAGGATCTATTGTTGGCCATCGAATGGGTTAACCATCAAACGGCTGAACAATGAACAATAAGCATCAAAAGTTCACTCAGCAAACTTTCATTTCATCAACAGGGTAAGTGAGTGACTACTTATCCAACACTGCCCTGTCTCACACACAGAAGTCTTTCAAACCCATTTTCTCCACTGTAGAGCAGTCTCGGAGTTCATATATATATATATATGTGGGGGAAAATTGCCCCACCTTGGTGGATTTGAAACACTTCTGTGTGTGAGATAGGGAAGTATTGGACAAGTAGTTACTCACCCTGTCGATGAAATGAAAGGTTGGTGAATGAACTTTCGATGCTTATTGTTTGATTTTCAAACATTCAATGGTTCGCCCATTCGATAGCCAAACATAGACCAGAAAAAAATGTTCATATGTTGGAATGTTAATAATTATCAAGCCATGTGAGACATGTATAAATATCCCTCATACCTCCCAAATGTCCAGAATTTTGCTAAGTGTCTTTGATTTTGCCTCTTGTTTTTGCTCCATTTCTCATAATAAACACTGCATTTTCTGTAAATCACTAATGATTAAAATCAGTTAATAATGGAAACATTAGAGTATCACGCTTCTTATTGCTTTATTAACTTTTTAAGTGAATTATAGTAATATATAAAAAGTGTCACTAACTTTGACCTTTGTCCTCTGATTATTTTTGGCTCTGGACAGAATTCTTTAGCAGACCTTTTGAGACGTACTTCATTGCATCACACCCTTCTGTCATCTGTTCAAGCTACCATATCTTACTATCACTTGATGTTCCCTCTCATCTTCCCTGTGCAGTGCTTCACACAGACAACCACAGCCTAATCAAACCTTCTAGACCAGGAGGGATAAGTCGGGGCACTTTTATTTTTTGTAAGCATTTTTGAAACAGTAGCCAAAAAGCTCTTCATGCAGGCATGCAGGTCATACAATTATGCTTGCTTGATGGCAGAAGTTAAAAAAAAAAGTTGTGTTGATTGATCTATAAGTGCAATTGATACTGAGTCTCCTCCACCCTTAATTTTTCACTTAACCTTTCTACTCCTGTCATATGCCTTCTCAAATATTTTTATGGGTTCATAGCCCTTTCTGTGAAGAAGTACATTTGCAAATCCAGAAAGTGATTAACCTTGACTGCTTACTGCTTGTGCCTCCTTCCCATCTATCATTCCTGTTTATACTGACTCCTGTCCATCTCCTTGATTTGACCCTCTGCACCCTTAGCATGTCTCACTAGTCTCTTCTGGTCTGTAGTGAGAAGAGTTGCAGTTCCTCTCTGTTCTTACCCTTAGCTCTCCATCCAATACACTTTTCTGGCAGTTTCCCCACTCTTTGCAGCATTGTGACACCCCTGTCCCTCCACAGCATTGAGAACTGTACAATGAATTCTAGGTATGCCCTTAATTGTTGGCTTCTGGAGACTCACTAAGTATTTCATTTCTTCTGTCACTATCTTCTTTCTCTGCTCTTGGCATTCCCATCTAGTTCTGGTCAACATCAGCAAGTCCTTTTTCTGTCTTCAGTTTCCCACTTAAGTTCCTGACACCTCACACAAACGTCAGTGCAGAGTACTTTGCACTTATCCACAATGAACCGTAACTCCCCGCTCACTTGTTTAGCCTTTACAAATCCTTCTTTAGACTCTTCTTCTCTGCCTTCACTACTGCATCAAACTTCCATTGTCAGGATGAGGTCAGTTCTGCCTTCTTGTCCCACAGACATTTTAGAAGTAAACACAGATGATTGTTAGTCAAGAACATATCCCTAAAGGAAGCACTATCACTTTGCCGAAAGTTCAAATATCCGAAAACGATATGACCGAGACCATATCGCCGAAGATTTGAATTGCTGAAAAAGTGATAAAAACACAGAATAAGCCCTCCTGCACCCCACCACATCCCCTACAACTTAAATATACCAACTCCTCGATCACACTATAGTGAGGAAAATGGCAAATCCTGGGTTCCGCACTGTATGATGATCCCAATACACAGTTGTCAGCAGTTGGGAGGGTGGCCTAATGGTTAAGGTGTTTGCCTTACAAGCAGAAGGTGACAGGTTTGAATCTCACAAGGGATAATTGGCTAGGCTTAAAAATGACCCGCAAGGGCAGTTAGTCTAGTACTAATCTATGAATTTAAATCTTCTGCAATATGGTCTCAGCCATATCATCTTTGGAAATTTGAACTTTCGACAATGTGATAGGGAGCCCCCTAAAGTACTTCACCACTAGTCACCTTCCTCATTTCTGACATCATCCGTTTCTCCAAAATCCCCTGAGACCTAACCTTCAAAAATGGAGAAGTCATTTTCTCAGCATTGTTTCTACCACATATTCTTCCAGTTTACCTAGCAAATACCCATTGAGGGTCAAGTCAAAGGTCTTCAAGAAGATAATATTCTGCTTTTCTGCACATGGATCTGAGCCATCATAATCTGCTCTCTTTGGCCATCTCTGGAATTGGAGCTACTTTGGCTTCTGCTCTGATGTCATAATCTTTTCATCTGTCCCACAGTGTGCATCCTACCGCACAGCTCAGGAACTTAATCTCCATCACCACCAGCTTCTTCAGCTGCACTGCCTTCACTGCCTAGGTTTCTGAACCATATGGTAGGACTGGTCACACCACTGTTTTGTACACCTAACTTTCAGCTTCTTTGGTATTTTTCTGTCATTACTATACCTGACTCTCTGTACCAGCTGGTTACAACCATCCTTATTCTAGCTTTGACTGCCACATTCAGACTACCCTTTACCTCAACCACCTCTCCCAGATACTTGATGTTGTTAATTTGTTCTACTATTTTCCCCTCATATCTCAGTTTTCATCCTGTACCAATCCCCCCATTTACTGCCATGAAAACTGTATTGAGTTCCATTCCATAGTTTTTCATTCCATTCCCTTATCATTAGCTGAACTTCCTGTTGAGATTCTGCTTATAATATTACATTGTCTGTATGCATCAATTTTGTTCATCTGTCCCCTCCAATCAGTTTACTAATGCAGCCCATTGCCAGAATGAACAGCAGTGTGCTCAGGGTTGAACCCTAATGCAGCCTCATTCCTACTGGAAGCCCCATCTGTGGATCCAAACACTGTTCATATCTGTGTCATTGTGTATTGGTACAAAGCCTGCATTAATTCCATAAATGTTTCCAGGAATTCAAACCATTACAGGACTGCCAAAATCTGCTTTCATGGGAGCTTGTCATATGCTTTTTCTAAGTCAACGAATGCCCAAATGGACTTTTCCCTCATCTCTAGCTTCTTCTTCACTGTCTGTTACACTGCAAACAATGGGCCAGTTGTGCTACATCCTGATCTGAAGCTGAACTGCTCATCTTTTATCTTACTTTCTCCTACTCTGCTTTTTTATCAGTCACCATCTCCAGCATTTTCATGTAGTGTGTCAAGTGTTTAATACCTGCTTAGTGCCCACAATTGTGCAATCCCCCTTTATTCTCGTGAACTGGCACTAGAATGCGTATTCTTCAGTCACACTGTTATGAGTACCCTCAGGAGCCTTTTCTCCTTTAACTCACACATCACTTTGGTCATATCTAGAGTGACCTTACATGAGTCTGCTGCTTGCCATGACGTTTCCTTAATGCTTTTCTTAGTTCTTCTAAGATGGGCTCTTCTTCATTTTTCATAGAAGGGTGTGTCTGGGGTAGTATAGGCTTCTGCCTTTGATGTCCTGTGGACTGATGAGCAGAATGTTTTTGTCATCTCTTATGAATGGTCACTGATGACCTCATTCTTTATCTTTCTGCATTTGCCTTGAAACTTCACAGAGCTTCTTTGTGCCATCTACTGAGTCACTTTCTAGAAGATGGTAGAGTGCCTCTGAAGTCTTGTTCTTTGCTATTGTGGCTATTCTCTTAGCCTCCTTGTTAGCTAACCAGTATTCCCTCTTAGCTTGTTACACCTTTTCTGTCTCCACTTTTTCCAGCACTTCTACTTTTTTGTGATGAGTTCCTGGACTTCTAATTTGCACCAGCAGCTTTCCTTATGTAACTTATTTCCATACTTGGCTTGGATCCATATCTGTTCTATAGTGTTCATACATGCTGTTATGAAATGCTACCAATCTTCTCTGACTCTAGCTATCTCCCCTTCTTTCTGAGGTGGTACAGCCCTGACTGTTTCTTTGGATTATTATGCTTTTGCTGCAGTCAAATTCCAGGCCTTCAGCCTAATCTCTGTTGACTTTAGAGTATTCACTGACCACTGCTCGCAGCTCATTTTGGCCACTAGTGGCTTACACTGTTTCAATGAGGATGATTTTGCAATCTCTGATTCTACTCAATGCTTTTTCCTTACTAAAAGAATGTCTTCCTGAGTTGCATGTTGGCCATTGCTATATGTGATCGTGTGACTGTGTCTCTTACTGACTTGAATGTTGGTCACCATCAAGCCATTTGCCAGACAGAAGACTACAATGGCCTCTCCTTTATTCCTGTTTCCTCACCCATATCTAGCAGTCCTCATATCTTGTTTTGTTTATCCTCATAGGAGCATTCAGATCTCCCATTACCATCAGCAACTAATGTCTTCCTGCTTTATCTGGTAGGTCTTGTAAATGCTGCCTGAATGCACTCTTTTCCTTACCTTCACAACCTTGATGTGGGTTATAGACTGAGATAATAAATACCACCCTATCTTTACACTGGTGCCTGATTGCCAAATGTCTATCACTAATTCTGGCGACATCCCTCACTGTCACCAGAAGACCCTTTCTCACCACAACTCCCACACCATTACATCAGCCTGTCCACCTCTTAGTAGTACAATCTGAATCCCAAGCCAAGTTGCTTTGTAGCACTACCTTTCTACCTTTCCTGGATACACAGGTTGTCCAGTCTCCTCTTTACCATTGTGCCATCCACTTCCAAGTTGCACCTTGACAGTGACACTATATTCAGTGAAGGAATTTTAGGGTCCATTTTCAGTACGTTGATTGTTTTTACATCCAGCTTTTGATCAACAGAAATATCCTAGGCAACCAATGTGGGACAACTGGACACCATCTAGACAGTGGTTGCTGGGGATTTATGGTAGGTGCACACACACACACACATACACACACACACACACACACACACACACACACACACTGGCCAATAGAGGCATGTAGACCTCTCTTATTGTTAACGTGTGTCCCTGGCATAGGTCATAGAAGGCCCGGTCCACAAATTACTTATCATCAGAAAATACCCATGCCTGTTTTGGGTGACAATAATTAAAGTGATGTTTGGTTGAAAAGGTAGTAGTTGGGAAGATGTACAAATTAATTTTTAATGCTTAGTGAATATTTGAGGGTGTTTGCATGTTAGGTTTAGAGTAAGGACTAGGCAATGGTGTAGATTTTGTGTTGTGCCTCTTTGGTGTTGCGTATCTTCTGTGTACTTTTGTCTTTTGTAGTGGTACTGTTAGGAAAGATTTTTAGTAATATAATGTACAAAGTTGGGATTAGGTGCAGAGGGTAGGGTTAAGTCACATAAGTAAGGGTGTTAGGAAAAATATTTTAGCAATGTAATATCTAGGATGAGGGTTAGGGGCAGGAGTAGGGTTACATTTATGGTAGCTCTGATGATAGGAGGTACTGCCAGCCATGCCAGGAGAAGAAGGGCAGTGGATGTGTAACATATGCCAGCCCAGATAGCTGGAATTTAGTAATGAAGTATATGTTATTTGAATACCAAATTGATTTGTATAGATGCTGGTCTTGAAAATGTATTTGTAAAGTTCCCTGTGTTAAACTGTATCAACAGTATGTTCTGCTGGAGAGAAAGAAAGAAATGTACATGTATTATTGTAACTGAATTAAATGTATATTTTTTAACAGAGGATACTAGAAGAGAAAAGGTAAATCACAATCCAGCTGCAGGAAACTTTGAAAAATAGCTGAAATTAAATTAGGCCATAAAGATTGCATCTTAACAGTTCTGAGTGTAGCCAGAGACAAAATGACTGCAAGCAGCCTAGCTTAGTAACTCTGTAAGAGGAGTAGAAGTGTTAAAATGGTTTTATGACTTCCAGCAGCTGCACCAGATCTGAGCAATGCTCTTCTGTGTGAGTATTATTGACATGTAGGTGCCAAAATCCTGGCAGCATCTACTGTTGGTGATAGTATGGGAACCAGAAGTAAGATAACTAGATGTATGCAATGTCATTCTGTACAGAAATAATGTTTTAATATTAGAGGAGACTGAAGTCTCAGGAGTAGTCTGTTCTTGAAAACTGACAAAGGAGGAAGACCACTCACCCACTTCATCTTGCCTTGTGCTAAGAGACTAGGGACAAGGACTAGTACTCTTTAGATTAGTTAGGAAAATATAGTAAGAATAGTTAAGTATTGTTTTCCTGTATCTGCGTGAATCTTTCCAGCTGTCTTATTTTTTTTCACTATTTCCTGTGATTGAAACTCTGGTGTTTACTGTAAATAGATATTTAATATTGGCATGTTCTTTTATTGCTTATTATTAAATATATTTAAACTTTTCATTATGGCTGGTCCTTTAAGAAAAATATTTAAGCTTTGAGAGCATTTGCATATATTTATTTGGTGATAACTCTGGCCACTCCTGGAAGCCTTGCTGTTTGGTCAACATTACCATTTGTATTAATATTAACTTCACTCACCATAATTGGGTACCCTTTTAAGAGCCTTATAGTAACTGATTGGTGGTAGTGAATCTACCTTATAGTCTGGCCAAAGTTGGTGAGTGGGTAATCTGTGTTAGCCTTTCACAGGTGTGTGAAAATTTAATCTCAAAGAGTGTGTGTGTCAGCTACCTGGGGCAGGGACAAGAAGCACTGGTTTCACAGAGAGGGATCTGGAGGACTTGGCTTGGACACTCGGCTGAGGACTTAACCCTACAGCTGTACAAGTGGAGAGTCTTACTAAGGACCTGGAGGGAGACAGATAGAGAACTCTAGACCCCAGACTGAGTGTGTTCCCTGTGTGCGCATAAGGGAAATTGTGCCTAATGCAGGGAGGTCTGCATTTTGAAATACTGACTGTATCCATTTGTTTTCTAAGTGAACATCTCATTCCAGCATCAGTAGTGAAGAGTCAGGCTCCTTGATTACTGGAAACAGTGGGGGATGTCACATATTGTTGAACATTGGTATGGATATTGAACTTCTGTAGCCTGTAAGCAGTTGTCACTTACGTTGTGCATTCTTTCAGCAGCCACATGGTAAACATTCAGAGTTTCATATCACAGCAGTTTTTATTTATTTTTTGTTAGTTTAGTTTAGTCAGGGAAAGCAGGCAAAGATGCCAGCAGAGGATCATGGCAAGCTGACAAAGAACCTTTTGGCCAAAGTGTGTGAAGCCAAAGGACTGGTGCATGCCAACCTGATTAAAGAGGAAATGATTTGAGCCTTAGTCTCAGCTCATACCAGCATCCAGGAGGATAACCAGTCTAGTGATGGGAATTTGCAGCCCTCAGAAACAGAACAGTTCAACATTTCCCTCAGAGGACTTAAAAATCCATCTGGAGTTAAAAATACTTGAACTGGAGGCCAAACATTACATTTGAAATTAGAGTCAGCAGAGAAACTGCAGTGTTTGGATGCTGAAGAAAATGAGAGAATGCAGTGTTTGGAGGCTGAAATAAAAGACAGACTGTGGTGTTTGGAGGCCGAAGAAAAGGAGAAGCAGCGTCAACATGAAAAGGAGATGCCGACTCTTTGCCTGGGTCATGGATGTAATTGAGAAGGGAATAACTGAACCCCAGAAGCAATAATGGTCAGTAAATTTCTTCCACAATTTACACAGGGTGATAACTTTGATAGTTTTATTCATATATGTGAAAGAGTATGTAAACAGTATAATGTTGACCAAGGGCTCTGGGTATGGTTTCTGACCCCCTTACTCCATGGTAAAGCTGTAACTGCTGTTTCTAAATTGTCTGATATTGATTGTTTAAATAAATATTTATTTGAATGTTTTAAGTTAACACTTGAAGCTTACAGAAAAAAAAGTTTTGTGAACATAGACACAAGGCATATGAAAGGGGTCTATATCACGTTATCGAAATTTTAAAAGTTTGAACGTCATATGGTCGACACCATATGAACGGACTTTTAAAAGTTTGAACTTTCCAATGGAGATCTCTGTACAGTGCAGAATGGGAAGATCTCTCTTTTCTGCACTGTAGTGAGCTCTCTGAGTTGATATATTTAAAGAGTGGGGGTGTGGGGGGTGCAGGGGGGCTTGACCCCCTGTTTAAACCGTTCAGATAGGTTTTTCCTTTGGTTTATTTTTTTATTACATTTTCGAACTTTTAAAATATTGATCATATGTTGTCGATCATATGACATTTGAACTTTTAAAAATTTGATTATGTAATATAGACGAGTGTGTTAAATTATTCAGACTATGAAACAAAAACCAGTGCTACTCATGGGTAACTTAATTAGTCTAAATTGTGATATTCTACTTGTGCAAACCACATTATCCTCAACATTGTAATCTATCACTGTACTCATATTTTCACTATGCTCATTCTATTATCAACTGAGACATTTGCATTGTATGTACTGTTCATGGTGACCTATTGTACTGAATGTTTTGTTAGTTGTCTACTGTATGTATTGTGTCTTTTAATGTGGAGCATTCTAACCTGGGCCTCCACTGAAAATGGGCTCACTATGGCCCAGTGAACCATCCTGAAATAAATAATAAGAATGTGTAATCATACTGCTGAGTTAAGCACTTATTTTCATAGGTGGGTGAGCGAGTATTAGATCACCACTTTTGAACAACTGGCACACATTTTGGTGAGGGAACAAGCCATTAGCACTTCACTTGAGGACATGAGAATCTGGTTGGTAGACCGAGAATGTAGCTCTGTAAATGAGATGAAGAAGCAAGGGGATCTCTGCTTAGCAAGTAGGGCATCACTGCACAGGAAAGAGATACATGGATATAAGGGAACCCATGGTGGGTAGCCTAAACCACCCCAACAGAGTCCACCAGTAACAGGGGAAGCTACTAGTTCAGGTACACAGCCAGGATCAAGGGGTAAATGTTTTAAATGTAACCACTGGGGCCATCTATCATATAGATGTCTATGGGGGCAAGGTGGGGAACAAAAGTTGGGGGAGCAGCAAATGGGAATAACAGTATACCAGTGGTAAGCTTTCTGGAGACAACATGGGTATCAAACTATCACAAGAGGTTATATCCTGTCTTAGTAGATGGAAAACCAGCCACTGCTAAGAGAAACATAACTTCTGACATAACAATTGTAAAGACTACAGTGGTTAAACAGGAGCAGTACTTGCTTGGGCAGTCCACTCCTGTCAGAGCTTTAGTTGGGACTGTCAGAGCTTTAGTAGGGACCCCATTCCAAATGCTTTTGGCCTGGGTTCACCTTGGCTGGGAGGGTGGAAAAGGAATCAAACTAATAGGTGTGTTTTAGGATATCACTACAGATGTCCTGACAAGGAATGATTTTGATAATGCAGTACCTTGTGTGCACATAGTTACATGCAGTCAGGCTTGGAGACAGCCATGCAGGTCTGGTGGCCTGGAGGAGACCCAGACAGACACCACACCTGAAGCCAGGGCCAGTGATGTAGCTATTTCAGGGAGGGAGCTACACTGTAGCACTGATCCTGAAGGTGAGCCACAGCTGCTGGTAGGTTCTGATGCTCCCTTGGACAGAGTGACTGAAAGGGCAAATGTGTGTATTAGTACCCAGGCTGACAGTGAAGCACTGCTGTCAAAGGATACCAGACTTCCTGTGGAAGGGGAGCTTGGAGAGTTACAAAGCTAGAGCTGAGACAGGCTCAGCTCTCAGATCCTACATTACAAGGCTTGAAGGGGTAGCTACGGAGGCATCTGATTTTCAAGGAAATGGGAAGTCTATATACTGGAACAAAGGGTTACTGTACAGAGATTGGACACCTGAGGGAGGGCTAGAGAGTGAAGTAATATAGCAGTTGGTAATGCCTAGAGCCTACCATGTGGCACTTCTAACCATAGCCCATGACATTAATTTTGCAGGTCATATGGCATAAAGTGCACCGAGACATATTATGCATAAATTTTATTAGCTAGGGATTTCCAGGGATATAACAAGCTACTGCAGGACCTGTGAGCAGTGCCAAAAAGTAGGCAAGGCAGCAGACAAGGTCAAATCTCCTTTGGTGCCTTTGTCTGTGACTGAGGAGCCATTTCAGTGGTAGCTATGGATGTTGTGGGGCCTCTGAGTACCCCATGCTCCACAGGGAAGAAGTATATCTTAGTGGTTGTTGATTATGCTACCAGATACCCTGAGACGGTGGCTCTGTCCACCGTTGAGGCATCCTTTGCTAGAGATTTTCATCAGGGTAGGTTTTCCAAGAGAGATATTGACTGATAGAGGTACAAATTTCATGCCAGACCTGCTGGCTTGTCTGTGAAAGCACTGTGGGGTGAAGCATCTAAATATCACCTTCTACCATCCCCAGAGCAATGGTATTGTGGAGAGGTTAAACTCTACACTAAAGACCATACTACAGGTATTTACAGACCAGTTTAAGAGAGAGTGGGATAAATATTTGCCCCATTTGCTGTTTGCATACAGAGAGGTGCCCCAGGAATCCTCAGGTATTTCACCCTTTGAGTTTCTGTATTGGCAAAGGGTGAGGGGACATTTAGATTGGCTCTATATTAAATCAGTGAACGCTTAAAAAGCAAAAACTGATTTATCAACCCCATGTCAATGAAAGCTTACAATCCCAAACACTTAGAACATTGATTTTTTTCCCAGGAAAAAAATTGCTGTTCCACAAAAAAACATAAATAAATAAATAAAAACTTTAAAACATTACATAAAGTGGGGGGCTTCACCCCCACCCCCCTACTTAAATATACCAACTCTGAGAACACACTACAGTGAGGAAAACGGCAAAGGCAGCCAAGTGATTTCTTTCCCAGGGAAAGAAATCATTTATATGTTTTTTCGCTATTTTGCTGTTTCATGCTTTCAGATTTGATCAAGATGCATTCAAAGGAATGCATCTTCAATTATATAGTAGGAACCTTTTAGATTTGCTTTTTCATGAGTGGGAGGGTGAATGTGAATACCATGCAGAGACTGTTGTGGCATATATCATAAACCCCAGGCAAAGGCTTAGGGGGCTCATGGGCTTGGCCCAGGAGCACCTGACAGGAGTCCATCAGCAGAAAAAAAGGTCTGGTATGACAGAAATGCTCAAGCCAGAGAGTATGACATGGGACAGCAGGTGATAGTTCTCATTCCTGTCAGACACAATAAGCTGCAGACAGCTTGGGAGAGACTCTTCAAACTGGTAAGGAAGGTCAGTGATGTTAACTATATGGTACAACTGCTAGACTAGGGGCACAAATTGTACCATCTTAACATGATGAAGCCTTACCTTGACAGGGAGGTCCTTGTGCTAAGCATTTGCACTAGGAGGCAGGAGGAGTCTGAGGGCAATCTATGGCTACAGCAAGCCAGCCAGCAAAATGTCAAGTTACTATGGTGGAGCCTAGGGATGCAGGCATATGATATGATAGCACAGAACTGTAATGGGATTAGCAATAACAATGCTGGCGATCTTGCAAGACAGGGTATAGGGTAATGTATTCCCGAGATAAGCTAATTTTTCTCAAGCAACATTTCTCATGGGGCACTTGAAAAACTAGCTTGAGTCTTCAAAGGGGGGAGAGATATGATGATATGAGGTACTGCCAGTCATGCCAGGAGAAGTAGGGTAGTTGATGTGTAACATATGCCAGCATAACTAGTTGAAATTTAGTAACAAATTACATGTTATCTGAATATCAAACTGATTTGTACAGATGCTTGTTTTGAAAATGTATTTGTAAAGTTGCTTGTGTTAAACTGATAACAATGTGTCCTGCTGTAAAAAAGAAATATACATGTATAATTGTAACTGAATTAAATGGATTTGCTTTAACAGAGGATACTGTAAGAGAAGAGGTTAATCACAATCCATCTGCAGCAAACTTTGAAAAATACCTAAAATTAAATTAGCTTATAAAGATCGTATCTTACATTTCTGAGTACAGCAAGAGATGAAATGTGTGCAAGAAGCCTGACTTAGTAGCTCTGTAGGAGGAGTAGACGTGTTAAAATCGTATTATGACTTCCAGCAGTTACACCAGCTACACCAGATCAGAGCAATGCTCTTGTATGTGTATTGTTGACATGTAGGTGCTAACATCCTGGCAGTTCTACTGTTGGTGATAGTATGGGAACCAGAAGTCATATGACCAGATGTACAGTATGTGATGTAATTCTGTACAGAAATCATATTTTAATATTAGAGGAGACTGAAGTATCAGGAGCAATCTAGGAGGAAGACCCCTCACCCACTTCATCTTGCCTTCTGCTAGTAAGTGACCAGGGACTAGTACTCTTTACATTAGTCAGGAAAATATAGTAAGAATAGTCATTAGTGTTTTTCTGTAACTGTGTGAATCTCTCCAGCTGTGTTATTTTTAATATTTCCTGTAATTGAAACCCTGGTGTTTACTGTAGATATATATTTAATATTTTCATGTTCTTTTATTATTAAATACATTTAAACTTCTTATTGTGGCTGGTCCTTTTAGAAAAATATTTAAGTTTTTAGAGTATTTACTTATATTTATTTGGTGATAATCCTGGCCACTCCTAAAAGCCTTGCTGTTTGGTCAACATTACGATTTGTAGTAATATTAATTTCACTCAGCATAACTGGGTACCCTTGCATGAGCCTTAATTAGCTGGCTTTATAGTGCCTGGTGGCAGTGATAAATACCTTATAATATAAGCAATAATAATAATAATATAATAAAAAATAATATCCTACCTCAGTGGGAGGCAGCAGGCTGTTCTCTGGCAGAACAAGCTCTCTAACCTATTACCTAACACCCTTGGAGTACCACAAGGCTCCACATTAGGGCCCCTACTGTGTTCCGTCTTTATTAACGACTTATATACAGTCATCCCAAATGTCAGCTGTATCCAATACACTGTAACTCCACCCTGATTTGCTCAGCTACATCTCCTTCAGACTTGAGGTCTGCTATCCAGTCCACCTTTAATACTATAGAAAACTGGCTCTCCAAACGTTGATTGTTACTAAATCCCAAAAGAACTAAAATGTTATTTTCAGCAATACAAAGGTCTGCTGCTTTTACCCTCAACATAAATGCAAAAGATGGCACAATAATCACCCCCAACCCCTCTACAGAACTATTAGGTGTCATTATTGATAATAACCTAAAATTTGACCTTCATATAAACCAAACGATCATGACCATCAATAAAAAACTTGGGTCACTGTATAGAATAAAAGCCTTCCTAACCCCTCCAGCTAAGATTGCCATAGCTCGCTCTCACCTACTTTCAACCTTCTATATGCTTCCCCCTTTCTCTTTAATCTAAACAAGACTGTACTTAATAGACTCTCAACCTGTTACAATCACATTGCCAGGTTTACCACTGGCCTGCCCTTTAGAACACACCACTGCATCAACCTTAAACAGCTTGGGTGGCTAGAACTTTCCAGTCTAATCCAATATAACCTTCTGATTATGGCAAATAAAATCCTCTGTAATCCAGATAATACACCAGCTCTTAAAAATATTATCACCCCCTATAACAATCCGAGACTGCTTTGATCCTCGAATACACTACTAATTCAGACAATCAAAATTAACAATGTAGCCAGTGATTCCCTCCTTGCAAACTCTGCAGGCATAGCCTGGAACCTACTTCCAGCTGATATTACTCTGCTCTCCTCCCTATGCCAATTTAAAGCTAAACTCAAACAGCATAGGTTCATAGGTTCATAGGTTCATACTAGGCTATCTGCCCGAGGGCATTTACAAGCCTAGCCCATAGTTTTGTGGCTTACGCCACCCCTTTAGTATGGGGAACTATACCCATTATTTTGCTGTGCCTCTGTTGAGCAGTGACACTGAGGTAATCCCTGGGGTATATCTGCGATCTCCCATCCATTGGTCAAGATTTCTCTTGAACAAGGCCAGCGAGGTGCTCTGCCTCACATATACCGGGATTTTATTCCACAGCATAGGGAGTCTTTGGGTGATGAATCTATCCCTCCAGCACGTCCTATTAATAGCCGTGTCGAGGTTTAAGTCTCCCGCCCTTGTGGCTCTGATGGATCTAGATTTTTTGAGGTGAAGCATATTCATCAAATCTGGGTTTGACATGGCCTTGTATGTTAGGCAAAGGTCACCTCTGAGCAAGCGTGGCGACTGAATAGAGCTGGAGTTCTTTCAGTCGGGCAGCATAGGACAGATGTTTGAGCCCCTTTATCCTTTTGGTGAGGAACTTTGTGGCCTCTCCAGCTGCTGCAAGTGTCGGGTCAGATACATTCCGAATGGGGCATTGTACTCAATCATTGGTCTGATGAGTGATGAGTATAGGGAGACTATGACCTCACTTGATCTAGATGAGAATCCCTTCATGATAAGGTGGGCAATGTAGAAGGTCTTCCTAACTACTTTAGCTACATGGGTGTCGAATAACAGACTACTATCAACCTGGGTCCCCAGGTCCCTGATAACTTCTTCTGTGCTCAGTGGATTGCCACCTATTTGGTAGCTAGGGGTAACCTTGTTTTTCCCGAAGGGTATGACTATGCATTTTTGGCATTTAACTTTAGGCCATGGCTCTGGCACCAGTTATCCGTTTCTGTGAGACCCTTCTGAAGGATATCTGTGTCAGATGTGTTTTCTACTATGGCCCAGTTTGCATTCATCTGCAAACTTTGTCAGCCATAACCCTCCTGTGTTTGCTTGTACTTGGAAAAGTAGATGCCAAACAAGAGTGGGCCCAGGACTGAGCCCTGTGGTACACCACTTGTGACAGGCTTTGAGTCTGACATGGCGCCAGCAACTCTGACCCTGTGGGTTCTGTCACTCAGCCAGTTTGCAACCCATCTTGTGATGTATGGGTTAACATTTAAGCTGATGAGTTTTTCAATGATACCCGAGTGGGGTATTGTATCGAAGGCCTTCGCCAGATCGAGGTAGGCTGTATGGACTGCCTTTCCCTCATCAATGGCTTTGGTGACTGTTTCGAAAAAGTCAACCAAGTTTAGAAGGCATGATCTGCCTTTGACAAAGCCAAACTGGGATGGATCCAAAGTCTGCAAATTCCCTATGTCTTTATTTATGAGGTCCATTATGATCCTCTCCATGGCTTTGCAGATAAGGCTTGTCAAGCTAATGGGCCGGTAACTTCCAGGGTCGGTGGAGGCACCGCCTTTGTAAAGTGGGACCACAGTTGCAGTGCGCCACTCCCTGGGTACGTATCCAGAGGTAAGACTATGATTAAACAGCTGTCCTAGCTGTGGGTTTAATTCCTCGTTGAGTTCGTGGAGCACACAGCCGGGGACACCATCAGGTCCCATGGATGCTGTGTTTTTTGCTTTGGAGAGAGCAGTTCTCACTTGGGCGTTGGAGATGTTCGGGGGGCTGCAATCGCTTGGTATAGATATCTCTCCTTTTGGGTGGGAGGGGGGAGTGCATCTAGCACTAAACTGGCTTTGCCACTGCAACAAGCCTGGCTAACTCTCAGCATGAATGTGAATAATCTATTAATCAAACTAATGTTTTAATTTTCCCCTGACTGTTATCAGGGGTAACTCAAACTAGTGAACTTATCTATTCATGTCTGCTTATGTATTCTTTGTAAATACCATATCTGTAATATATTTTCTTTGCAATTATTGTATCTGTCTACCTTGGAGCTTTTCTTCCCAGGCCTCCGCTGAAATTGGACATGAATCCAGTCGGACTATCCCGGTCCACAAATGTAAAATAAAATAAAATAAATAAAAATAAAATAAACCACAGGCTACAGATCCTGAATAAACCTTAATATTCTCTAGCACTTCGGTCAAAGACCTTCAAAGAGTAACAAACCATATCCCAAAAAAACCCTTTATGTACAGATTCATCAGGACAGCTATCCCATTATACAATTAGATAAAATACTTCCAATTAACTTCACAATTCAAACCTGTAGGTACTAAAGTGTTGTATTTCAAAATAAAAACAGTCTCTTTAAAAAGAAAATGTTCTTTAAGTAAATACCCATCTGTTTTAAAATTCACTTGTTCCAAAATGCTACCCTGTAACGATGAAGCATCACTATTATGTTTTCTTTAAAATGCACAGCCACCATGTTGTCCTCTTTTTGATTTTTAATGTTCCTAATGTGCTCTAATAATCTCACTTTAAATGTTCTTTTTGTTTCACCAATATAAATCAAATTGCATGGACATTTCAAGATATATATAACCCCAGTGCTATTACAAGAAAAAAGTCCCTTACGCACAAATCTAACATTATTAATAAACTTAAAAAAACAACACATGGTGGCAAGCAATACAATTATTCCAAGAAAAAGTTCCAAAAATAACTGGTTGTCTAATTAGAGTAGGTCTAGGTAAAACAAAAATACCTTGAACTAACATGTCTTTAAGATTTCGCCCATGTTTATATGACATACAGAGAGACTTATCCAATATTTTGTACAGGTTTTTCTCTCTGAGCAGAAAATTCCAGTAATATTTCAACAGAACACCATTTGTTTTACTCATAACATTGTAAGTCGTGACAAAATACATCTGTTTGTTCCTCCCCAGAGTACTATTGCCACAAATTCTGATAATATTGGTAACCTTTTCTGATTTTTGTGACACTACAGGTTGTGAAACTTTCGAATAGCTTAATTCACCATCTCTGACTTATATATCCCCTATTCAAAAACATATTAGCAGCTCTATCCATTTCATTAAAAAAAATCTATATCATCGCTATAAATTCTGGATAGTCTTAAAAATTCCCCATAGGGTAATGCTGAAAGAATGCCGAAATAACTACCTTATAGTCTGGGCAGAATGGGCCTTTCCCAGGTGTGTGTAACAATCAAAGCACACAATGTGTGCATGTGTGTGTGTGTGTGTGTGTGTGTGTGTGTGTGTGTGTGTGTGTGTGTGTGTGTGTGTGTGAGAGCTACTTGGAGCAGTTACACAAAGCACTGGTTGCACAGAGAGAGGTAGAGGACTTGGTTTTGGCACATGGCTGAGTACTTAACTCTGCAGCTGTGCCACTGGGAAGCCTTACTGGGTAGCTAGGGAGAGACAGAAAGAGAAACCCTGACCCTGGACTGAGTGTGTTCCCTGTGTGCTCTTAAGGAAAACTGTGCTTGAAGCAGAGAGGTCTGCATTGGGAAATACTGAGTGTACCTATTTGTATTCCAAGTGAATCTCCCTCTCCAGTGTCAGTGGTGAGGCTTTAGGCTCTTTAATTACTGGAGTAGAGTGGGGATGTCATAGTAGCACACATAAGCAAGTTGAATGTCTAGGATGAGGGTTGGAGTTAGGAGTAGGGTTACATTTATGGTAGCATACATAAGTAAGCTGAATGTCTAGGATGAGGGTTAGAGGCAGGAGTAGGGTTACATTTATGGTAGAGCACATAAATAAGTTGAATGTCTAGGATGATGGTTAGAGGCAGGAGTAGGGTTACATTTATGGTAGCACAAGTAAGTAAGTTGAATGTCTAGGATGATGGTTAGAGGCAGGAGTAGGGTTACATTTATGGCAGAGCACATAAATAAGTTGAATGTCTAGGATGATGGTTAGAGGCAGCAGTAGGGTTGCATTTATGGTAGCACAAGTAAGTAAGTTGAATGTCTAGGATGAGGGTTAGAGGCAGGAGTAGGGTTACACTTATGGTAGCATACATAAGTAGGTCAGTACATGGGGAAGGAAATTATCTTAATTTTATTTATGAGGCACTTTATCCCAAGGGACTTATTATTAATGAAATATTAATTATAAATGGGTTTTACAACATTGTGGTTGGTTGTAATTTATTTGCATGATTACTTTGCTTCCATTGAGTATTTAAGAATATTCATTTGTTGTTTTAACTGGGGTGGCCACGGTGGTGCAGCAGTTAGCATTGCCACCTCACAGCAAGATGTTCTCCAGTTCGATCCTCGGCTGGGGTGCCTTCTGTGCAGAGTTTGCATGTCCTCCCTGTGGTCACATGGGTTTCCTCTGGGTGCTCTGGTTTCTTCCCACATCCCAAAGACATGCTGTAGGTGGATTGGACACTAAATTGGCCCTAGGCATGAGTGCGTGCATGTGTGTGCATTCTGTCTGTGGAAGGTTGGGTGCCGGGCTGGCAACTCGACACTGTAAAACTCCACTGCCAATCATGAGCAGAGAGGTGATCCACTGTGGCAACCCCTAACCGGGAAAAGCCGACAGAAGAAGATTTGTTGTTTTAACTAAGCAATAAAATCCCATTAAAAAGCTTTATTTGTGCAAGCAGTTTTGCTGCACTGTTCTTTGTCTTCATAGCCAACTCTTTTTAATCATGCTGATAGTATTCACATATTATTAATACCACATAAGAATTGAAACAATATGCTGTACTTCACTATTTAAATGCACACATTTTAATTAAAACATAAAATGAATGCTTAACTTATGTTTGCCTTGCCTTGGCTGTTATCAAATCCTTTAAAAAAAGGTGAGTGTGATACAAATCATGTTGAAGATTTAGTTATATACTTCATAAAATATGCATAACCACAATGCATTACATTGAATTTATTATTATATCATTACTGTCATGTATTTACTCTGGATTGAAAAGTTTTTGGTATGGCTTTAACCAATGATTTTTTCCCACTCCCATTTATTCTTTCAAAAAGTGATAATGAGGATTCACAAAATACTTGCTAAAGGTTTAGCATTCTTGCATTGTATTTATATGACAAAATAAGAATAGCTTTAATAATAATGATTTGTGCTTCTCAAGGACAACCTGTCAGTGACTTTTAATGGTAATGTTATGCAAAGTATCTCTGTTACCCCATTGTTTATCTGATATATAAAAAATGGGATTCAAAAGGCTGGGCATTGTTATAAGCTGAACCAAGTCTTATGTCTCATGGCTGGAGAAATCTAGATTTATACAATGCAAATTTTGTCAAATTGCACAATCCTCAGCCAGTAAGTCCTGAGGTGCAGGGTGGACTTCCCTGCATAGAGGTGTAGGGTTTTACTCTCCATAAAATAAATAAATAAATAACAAACAAAAAAAACATACATTTTTGTAGTTCATCGTAACCTGCATTGAAGTTTTCTTCAGTCAAAATTACTTTCAATTAAGTGGCTTCAGGAAATTTCTAGGAGTCCAAGAGCCTGATACTTAAACCGATTCTTTTGCATTCTTTGGGGGCTACAGCAAATAGGCCCCATGCTTACTTTGTGGTCTCTGGACATCAGATCACTGTATCTCTCTTCAGTTTTCCACTGTGGTACCTCCCTTTCCTTCCCATCAACCTATTAAACAAGATATCCTCAACTTTCATTCCCCCCTTCCCTAATCTCCCTTCTTTTGTGTTCCTTCCTCTTCTCTACTCTTCTGATCACTTGACCCTTACTCACTGTTGTTTTATTTTGCTTTAGTATCCTCACTAATATTCCATCCCTACATATCTTCACTTAACAGGTGAGATTTCCTTTTGGTAAGCATTGCTATAAATGTTTATTCATTCAAATGTCTAAACAGAACCTGAAGGCAAGCAGGAATATTAATATGAACACATTAACACACAAAAAAGTTCTGGTCAGTAAGAAGCAGAACAGGACTTATCTGTTTTTGGCCAGAAGTAATTTATAAGTGCATCCGCAAAAAACGTTTAAGTTGTAATAAAGGCACGAATTCACAGAATGCTACAACCTTCTTTCTTATGCTAAAAACATTCTGTTAAAATTTTACTGCATGAAACCATTATGAAAACTAGACTTTATACATAAATCACTAGTACAGCCTCAACAAATAATGTTACCACAATAAACATACTTCAGTGTCACCTTCTAGTCACAAAAGCTGGGCTAGACTACCAAAACACTATGCTTTGTTATTATGTAACATAGTTATTTACATAAGTAACGGTATGACTTTCCCTTACAGAATATTAAAGTGGAATGAGAAATTAAGAATTCTAAAGGTATCAAGGAATGTCCTGCATATTTCAGAACAGGATCATTTATACTTTCCAGAAACACAGCTTCCCCGGGTATGCCAAGTGTTTTGGGTAACAAATATGTGGAAACCTCCATAATACTCAAAATGGCTTCCACATCTTTCTTAGAATCATTGATTGTATAGTCTGTGTAAATCCTGCTCTGATTTGATTGACATGTCATCTTATATCTGAATCATTATGCATGACCAATGTATAAAACATAGGTGCCAAGGAGCTCAATTTCTTGTCAAGTATATTTAGGTCTAAATGTTATGTCCACACAGAAATCTGGGGCAAAGATTCTCATTTTGGTATTTTCTTATCATAAGTATGCTTCTGAGTCCATTGTCTTCTGTGAGGATTTGTTTTTAAATATTTTAGATCTGTCTGCTCCAGCTAGAGCACTATAGATAAAGGAGTTGTTCAAACTCAGCTTTAATATGGACTACCCACTATAGCCAATGACTAAAACTAAATTTTATCACTCTGCAATGCAATCTCTCCTTCTCAAACAAAAAATATAATTGTATTACTTACTCCCCCTCCTTCTGAATCCCACTATGTCACTTGCTCCAAAGCTAATTTGCTCTCCATAAACCTTTGAGCTGACCTTCTGTTAGGGTATCTTCCCCACTCAACATGAATCATTCATACCACTTAATACAAAACTCACGATAAACCCCCTTCCTTATGCACCCCAGAAGGTTCCTACAAACAATCCACGCAACAAACCCTAATAACCAGACTTGACTCTACTCACTACTTCTTCTATACCCTTTCCCCAAAACTCTGGAAATTCCATTCCTCATCCATATAGAACCTATCCCCCTACTCCAAATTCCAAGCACAATTCAAATCCAGATAGTCTCAGTGTAGGTGGCTTTCCATGGACCACATCACCTAACCACATACTTCTGCTCTACTGCCTAAACACTTACTTTACCATTTCATCGCTTCAGATATCACTTCCACACTTGTATGCATTGCATATAATGCATTGCTTCATTTGTACATATTGTATATAATGTACCCCCTCAGTTTGTCACATTCTACCAAAGCCATAACAAGCTTATCTAATGGCTATTCTGGCACCTCTCAACACTAAGCTGATGAGAAAAAAAGGCTTCTATCCGAGTTAAAAACCAGATAAAAACCAAAAAATGGTAAATGATCCTTTCTGTTAATGTTCTGCTACAGAGAGGACAGTACACATGAAGAGCTTCAGCCTTGACCACCACAAATGGCATTTATTTCTGAATGCTAGTGCTGTAATATTGCCCCATCATCAACTGACGATTGTGCACCCTAACATCTTCAGTTTGGGACAGCCTCTGCTCATCTGGCCCTAACTACACATCTGCATCTTAGCCACTGGTTTTTTTTGTAACTTTTTTTTTATATTGGTTGTAATTTTCTATGCGTTTGTGTGTTTAATCACCTGGGCTGTACCTGCATTTGGTCATTTTTGATCAAAGTATTACCCTAGGAAATAAATAAATAAATTAAAAAAAATATCTCATTCTGTCTCTGACATAAGTGATTTTGCTAGAGACAGCAACACAAATGCAAAGATTAGCAACATTTTTGACAATTTCTGTGGTCTCATTCTTTTTTCATTTTCTTCATCCCTTCCCTCAAGCTCACACACTTCTCTCTGTTAGGTAATTAAGAGAATTATAAAATTAGTACAAGTTGCACGACAAGTACCATTTCCCTTCATTATGTCTACAGATTGCAGAGCACTGAAACAAGATTAATTACCTGAAAACAGCATTTCACCACTTATGCTAAAGCTTTGTTATAGTTTTTCAAAGGTTGCTTGAGAGATGAGTGATGATACACAGAGCCACCCTCTTTGAATGAGCATCTATTCAAAACAGAAACATTTGCCATGGAACCACCAGCTCCATATGCAGTCTAGACCACAGCTTTTCATACAATTTCCATGTTAACAGAATATTTGGTAGTGATTTGTTGTTTGTCTGACACTCAGCACACATATTTACTTTCTTTTCTACATCCTCTTTGTTGTAAAACCTTTTAATGAGACTTGGATATTTTCCCTGTAGCCATTGTACATTTTGTAAATATATATTTCAAACCAAAGAATTTACCACTAAAAACACACCTCATATATTTCACATTAACATATTTGCAAACTGTAGCATGGGCTGGGTAATTTATCTGGCTGTATGCACGTGTTCAGCTTTTTATACAGGTCAAACTTCTAGACCTATTAGACTTCGTATAGCTGAACACCTTAGTAACATTAGGAATAAGTGCCCTACTAATGCATTATACAAACACACTATTAAACATTCACCTGCCCATTTCCAGTTTATTGTTATTGATAGGGTTTGTGGCAATAGGAACTATAAAGCTAGTTGGCATAATATATTAAATAAAAAGGAAAAAGCATGGATTGTGAGACCGGGTGTTTTTTTCCACCTGGTTTAAATGAACATCTATGAAGGATTTTTTTTATTGGTTGATTTGTTAATGTGACTTTGTATTTCCCTATATATATGGGGGTTGGGTATTGCAGTCTGTTATACATTGAAAAAGGCGTTCAGCTGAAACTGGTCTGTTGACTGTTATTTGACTTTTATTAAAGTCATTTTTTTCCTCTCGCATATGTGCTGGCCTGGTTTGTTCTATGGTTTGCTTTTTTGTTTGGGCCTTTGCACTTGCCATCCTTGCGAATTCTTTGTTTCTGTTTACTTTTATTAAAAATGTCAGAAAGGAACCATGTATATTGTAATTAAGGGGAATAGGAAATTTACACTTGGCTTGGCACCCATGTCCCTTATGAACAGAGGTAGCTTATAAATGCCTGACCCGCAATGTCCTATTTGGATGCAGGACATCATTATTCGTTTGGGAAAATTTGGCTAGGCTTAGAAAGTCCCCCCCCCCCAAGGTTATTAGCCTACTAACAGTTATGAAACTATGAATCTATGAATCAAGAGACATATCACATATACTATATAATTTATTTACAGAAACTTAGCTCATTCAAAGTAAATATCTGATCATGCCTCTCAACCTCTTAGTGCAAGAAATCTGGACAAAGCCCAACAAAATGGGGGACAAAGGCCTACAAATAGGGACATATTTTAAATACTGCTCTTATAAACTTAGAAAGTTGCTGGAGTAACAAGGTTTGTGTTAACATACATTTTCTGGAGGATTTGAAGTCTGAAACTCAAATGTATGTCATTATCTAGTGACTTCAATCATCATTTTATCCCAGTGATTCTCCAGAAAACTGCAAATTTAGTGAGGAACAGACCAAAGATATGAGACAAAAATCTGGTCATTCTGTGAAAATTTGGACAGTTGAGAGGTATGCATCTAATTAAAGCAAATTTTATTTAAACTTGGAATATAACAGTGAATTACAAAAGCTTCCTGCAATAATGTAATTTGTTCCACTAACCATTCAACCTGACCATTTTAAATATTTTTTTTCACAGAATCTCTTGTCTAGATAACCTATATAGTTATGTTACAACTTAACTTTCAGTTGCTATCACCTCTGGGTGACTTGAGCACCATTTTGTAACATTATGGGACCTCTTTGATCATGTATGATAAGAGGGTTTCAGATGGTTCACAGGTACAGGATGGGAGCCATCTACAGACTCTGGCCCACTTAAGTCTATTCACTTTTTGTTTCATCTTGTCCACTAGGCCTTACACTGGCACCTTATATTTGCAATTCTTTATTACCAAAAATTTGGAGGCACTTAAAAAAGGTTCCCCTGTGTCTTGTTAGTGGTATATTTCCTTAAGCTTCAGCTAGATGAAACACACTGGTCAAAGCTGCACATGAAACATATACACACACAGATACAGACACACACACACACACACACACACACACACACACACACACACACACATGTTTTTTTGTAGGAAGGATTTCTCATGTAAAGGGTATCACCTCATACAAACCCCCTTACTGATATATACTTATTCCATGATTACACGGCAACATAAAAATGAAGAAAGCCGTCACAAACTAGATTACTACCAGAAAACAAACAACCTGCACAGGCAGTGGACTCCCGTGGGGAACAATGACTGGGAGATTATCACTGGACAACTGTAATTAGTGAGTTGAACACATCTACTTTGTGCTCATTCAAGATTAGGGAAGCCCTTATAATGTCTAAAATTAATGGCTTAAACACCAATATCCTCTGGGGCAGACCCAGTTACAAGAGGAAGAGGATAAGGATAGCAGGTTGTGGGACCACTGGCTGTTTGAGTTAGCTGAATCCCACTGGATTAGCTAAGCAACAACCAGAGAATATATGAGTATGGCTGGCATGTCCTTCTAGAAGAGGAAGGGCAACACCTCCAGTGTAACATCTGTTGTATCAGCTTTACCAAGTCACAACACCTTTTCTATGATCTCAGAGCTACCTATTTGTATCACACTACCTACTAGCCATACCAGTAAGAATGCTGCTGTCACAGCTTTTCACCCTGTGAGACCATCTGCCAGGAAAGCCACAACAGAGGAAGTGATAGATCCTTCCTATATCTTTCTTGGACTTTTCCGCGCATGCTGTAAGTTAAGGAGATTTTTCCTGAAGGGAATTTCACTGTCACTTAAATCTGGTGCTGACAGCAGTTACAGGCTTGGTGTCTGAATGACTGGAATCCTGATATGCAATCTTAAGCTCAGTGTCTAAAGTTTGCTGGTCAGAATCCAGTCTGCATCTGATGGTAGAAAACATTTGTGGAAGTTAGGCTGATTGGAAAGACCAGTGTGAAATTATAAGCTTTTGGTTACTAAGTGAGCTTGGTAATGTGCTGACTACTTTGCATTCTCCTGGGAAGTTAGTTATTTTTGTGTTGAGTGGAGAGATTAGCAAGGTCTGACTGGAGGACATTGTTGACAGATGTACTGAGTGAGGTGTTTTTTTTTTCTGGAGTGAGTTACCTAGGTACCATTGGTCAGATGGCTGAGCCAACTGAAATTAAGGTCCCTTAGGATTATTAGCTTGGTATTGACTGATTTTCTGGCTGGAGAGATTTAGGAAGAAGTCAACATATTAATGTGTCTGGAGGGAGCATATATAGCACAGCAATGGTGAATATTAATGCAATCCCAAAGAGTACTTGTACCAGCAGCAAGACGGAGTCTAGGTCAGACTAAGAAGTGTTTGAATCAGTGTGGCTTTAATTTTACTGCACTTGTTTTTTTTAATAAGCAAGAATATCCTCCCTCCAATCTTAGAGTCATGCCTATTATTGAAAAGGTACTGGTAATTGTTGTGCATGTAGCTGGAAGTACAATGTTTGCATTTGAGACAATAATTTGGATTCTGTTGTGTGACCTAGGACTCAAGTACTGCCATTTTGTTATTAATAGTTTTATGACCATTGAAGTTAGGAACTTTAAAGTATATTGCAATATTGTAGTATTTTCTTGGGGAAAAAGGGAAAAAAAGAAGAGAGAAAGAGGGGAAGACATTAAAACAGAAGAAAGAAAGATATACAGGGCAGGTGAAAGGTGGGGGAATGTGGCCAACATGTAAGTAGGTTTTGTGTTTCTGTCCTCCTTGCTGGTAATGTTCTTGGTTTCTCAGAGTACGCTGAAATGGATCATCTCTAAAACTGAAGGGGAAGATAAAGGTCTAAGAAACAACTAGCTAAAGGGAGAGTACTTAGGTAGGGGTAGAAAGATGGACCAATAATTATTTATAAATCTACACACTATACAAGGAGTTGATGCTTAGCAAGAAAAAAACGTATTACCAGGCTGTCACTGACCAGAAGCATTTGCATAAGGTCATAACATTCATTAGACTGCCCTGGCCACTTTCTGATGCCATAATTCACATTTCTGTTGAAGAAGGATGGCGAGAACTGTACCACTCAGAAGGACAGCAATACTCTGCCTTACTTCCTCTTTTTTCAGTTTTACATTATTAAGAATTTCAGAGATCCCTGTAATATTATAAACTTATATAATAACCAGCAAAACATACAATGAAATTTAAGTAACAATGACATAGAAACTTCTCTAGTCCTTTTTTATCTCACAGTATGCTCTTGCCCTTTGTGTTAAAAGAGATGGCCATATGAGCTGCCCCCCCCCCCCCGCATTACCATGGTATAATATCGTTGCTTGCTATATGATTGGCACCAAAGAGGGCAGGAATCTGTACTGAACTTGAAACTTTCAACTGCCTACCAAATCAAGTGCTGACATTCAGGACAATGCTGGCCTCTGGGAGATACAACTAAATGCATCATCATCGTCATCATCAGCATCATCATCATAATAATGTTCGGACAAGCTCTCCTCCTTCATATCCTAAGTAGCTAATGCAATGGTAACTATAGAGCTTGTCTCATTCAGCCCACAAACCTTCTCACAGACTGTAAAAAATAGTATCTCTTGAGCAACAAGGCTCCTCCGACATGCATGACATATAGTTAATAAAGGCAGATTCCTAATACACTAACAGTTAGCAAAGTTCAGGAACACAGCAAGAAGTAGCTCTGCTGTTGAACATTTCCACAGGAAATATAATGGGGATGAAAAACTTCTACATTTTTTATCATGTAAAAAGCACCCAGAAACGTATCTAAATATTTTACATATCTTCTATAAGCAAGAAATAAAGCCTGTCTTTAAGTATGGAATATTGCAACTACATGGCTTAAATAACAAGTTACTCAATGACCATTTACTAAAGTGGAGTTTTCTGATAAAGTTACAGATTGCTTTTATTGGTAACAGTAGAATACAACCACGTTGAGAAAAACTTTTTAATACAAAAATCAGCAGCAAAGCTTTCGGGTCGACACCCTTCCTCAATTCTAAATACTAGGATTAAAAGTATTTAGCACTGAGGAAGGGTGTCAACCCGAAAGCTTTGCTGCTGCTTTTTGTAGTAAAAGTTTTTCTCAACGTGGTTGTATTCTACTGTTGCCTTTTTGTTTCCAGTACTACAGTGGGTGCTTCTTTTGGATTTTGTTTTTATTGGTAACACATGTAGAGAATCCTATGCAGTCATCTGCCTGTACTGTAGCTCTGGGAATGATTCTTCTTTTTTATTCTTTTTTGGACAACATATTTCATATCAGCAGCAATTTTCTTGGGTGGAGAAAGCCAGGGTACCTTTTTGGCTAGGCTTATATAAGCCCTAGGGCCAACAGCCTAGTACCTACCTATGAACCTATCGGCAGACATGATTTTAAACTAGTATACGATTATGTCACTTCCCCTGGCTACCTGACTTCAATTTGTTTGCCCAACACCACTCTTCTTACCAGTGACCAATGTTTCTTTAATAGCAACTATATTTCTTCATTTTGCCTGGGCAACATATTTCTTGTAAGCAGTAATTGGTCAGCAGGATTTTAAACTTGTGTAGAATTATTTAATTTCCCGTGACTGACTTACTTCAGTTCGACTAGAAAAGAGCATTCTCATTCACGGCAACAGATTAGTCTACGCGGATAGACCGAAGGCCCTATCCCTTTACTCTGTATACTACCAACTATTAAGGGGTGACCTATGCCTGACCTACAAGGCACTCACAAATCCAGCCCTGATGGAGCTGCTACACATCTACAAGGGAATCAACATGAGGGCCAACTGATCTAAGGATCTAAACTTAGTCATTGACGCAAACAAAACATGCTGGAGAGACAGATGTAGGTCTCACACATTGCCCCTTCTTTGAAACAGGCTTCCTATTCACAATAAGCAGAGCCTGGTCATCTTGAAACAATTTGGATCAATGGATGGGAATCACAAATTCACACCTGGGGTAGTGCCTAAGTCCTTTATGGACAGGGGCACTCTGTAAGATACTCAATGCACAGGCACAAATCCATGCCATCCTCTTGCCACTAGGGGCCATACATTGGGTAACATTGGGTTATACTGGGCCATATATTGGGTAAAATCAGGTTATATTGGCTAGGCTTGTAAGGGCCCTTAAGCCATTAGCCCAGTAATCCCCTATGAACCTGTGTACAGGATTTCACTCTTGTACATTGACTTTCTTCAGTTTGACTGGACATCAGGATCTGAATTAGCGGAAATTGATGGACAGGATTTTAAAACTGTGGGTAAAAAGGTTTGATTTTTCCTCAATTTAAACCACTGAAGGCAGAGGTCAAGTTTCTGTTCAGCTTATGGTAACAACTTGGTTTATTTGCAAATAATACAATTTGTCGTTCAGTTTTATAAGAAATGCATGTTCTCATTCCTTGGAAATGCTACTTTTGCTATTTAGCAATTATAAAACTGTGCTACACTACTTACCAAAGCTCACTGACACTTAACTGAAAGGAGTGTGTCCCTTACATAGATATACTTAATATTTTCTATGAAACCAAGTGCTATTACCTTTCGCTAAAACAAATTTAAAGAACATCACATAAGCTTAAACATACTAGGAAAAATGTAAAACTGAGGATTAGTTACTATAGTCATTAAGCCATTAATTAGTTTAATCAAGAAACACATGTTGTGTAAACTGCATGCAGCGAGTAGGTAGATTCCACATATACTTTGCCTTTAATTTATTATATGTTATTATGATGGGCATTAGCACCTTAGGAAGAAGAGGAAATAGGTGGAGTTGAAGAAGAATGGCAGCACCGCTAAACAGCCTATGTGAGGCCTACAGAAAAGATATGGGGCTGAGCCAGGTATGGAAATAAGGTACATAAGGAAAGCTAGTGGTGGGATCCAGAAGTCCAGGAAGTCATCAAAAGAAAGAAGGAGTGTAGGGAGAAGTGAGAGATAGAAATGAAGGCCAAGGCTAAGAAAGAATACTGGTTGACTAAGAAAGAAGTTAACAGAGGAGTTGCAATAGCAAAGTACAAGGCCTCAGAGGCACTCTATAAGCTTCTGAAAAGTGACTCAGTAGATAGCACAAAGAAACTATGTCAGGATACAAGGCAAAGATAGAAAGATAAAGAAGACAGTCAGACATCCTTCATTGGAGATGCCAACAACAACCTGCTTACCAGCCTGCAGGAAATTGATTGCAGATGGAAGGAGTACTTCTAGCAGCTTCTGAATAAAGAAAAACTTACAGAAGCTGTACTGCCCCGAAACAGCCTATGATGAGAGAAGAGGAGGAGCCCATCATAGGAGAAGTAAGAACAGCACAAGGGAAAATTAAGTCACAGAAAGCAGCAGGCTCAGATAAGGCGATAGCAGATATGATCAAGATGTTGTGTGAGATAGGAGAGAAATGGCTCTTGAGGGTACTTACAGCAGTATGGAGAGAAAGGAGTATCCCACATGACTAGAGAATAAATATACTCATGCCAGTGTACAAGGACAAAGGGGACATCCACAACTGTGGGCAGTACGGAGGTATCTAATGCCTGTCACACTGCATGAAAGTTCTGGAGAGGGTGATTGATATATGACTATGCAGAGTATTAGAAATAAAGATGAGAGATGAACAGTTCATATTTACATCAGATTGCAGCAGAACTGACCCAGTGTTTGCAGTAAGACAGATAACTGAGAGAAGCTAGAGATGAGGAAATTGTCCAACTGGGAATTCTGAGACTTGGAGAAAGCATATGACAAAGTCCCAAGAAAGTTGATTTGGACAGTTCTGTGGTAGTTTAAAGTCCCAGAAACATTGGTAGAATTAGTGCAGGTTATGTACAAGGACCCAATGATGCAAGTACAAACAGTGTTCAGTCTCACAGAGGGGTTCCCAGTGGGAGTGGGTGTGCATTGGGGTTCAGCTCTGATCATACCTCTCAACTCTCCAGATTTTTGTAGAATATGCTAATTTTTGACTTATATTTTTATAGTTTCATAGGTAGGTACTAGGCTATCTGCCCGAAGGCATTTATAAGCCTAGCCAGAATGTGTTGGCTTTCGCCACCTCCTTATATTAGTTCCCTGTGCCTCTGTCAGGCAGATCCACTGAAGAGATCCCCAGGGTAAACTTTCTGTTTCCCATCCACTCATCAAGGTTTCTTTTGAAGAGTGTTAGTGAGGAGCTCTGCATAATGTAGATTGGAATCTTGTTCCAAAGCATGGGAAGTCTCTGGGACAGGAATCTATCCCTCCAGCACATCCTATTTATTGTTGTGATGAGGTTTAGATCCCTAGAGCGTGTGGCTCAAGGGGATAATGTTTTCTTTAGGTGGAGCATGTCCATCAATTCTGGGTTGGACATGGCCTTGTATGTCAGGCAGAGATCACCTCTGAGTAGGCGGTATGCAACCGAGTACAGCTGGAGTTTCTTCAGTCGGGCTGCATAGGGCATCTGTTTGAGGCCAGTGATCCTCTTGGTGAGGTACTTCTGTGATCTTTCCAGCTGTTGCAGGTGTCTTGTAAGGTACATCCCAAATGGGGCATTGTACTCTATGATGGGTCTGATGAGTGATGGGTAGAGGGGCACAATGACCTCTTTTGATCTGGATGCAAACCCTTTTGTGATTAGGTAGGCCACGTAGAAGGATTTTCTAACCACTTTGGCAATGTGATTATCAAAGGTGAGAAAGGTGAGATTACTATCTACTTGGGTCACCAGATCCCTTATTATGTCTTCCGCATTTAGGGGACTACCACCTATGTGGTAGTTTGTGGGTACTTTGTTTTTCCAAAGGAGATGACTATGCACTTTTTGGCATTTAGCTTGAAGCCATGATTTTGACACCAGGTATCCATCTCAGTGAGACCCTTTTGGAGGATGTCTGTGTCAGCCGCAGAGTCAATTATAACCCCTAGTTTGCAGTCGTCTGCAAATCTGGTCAGTCATAGTCCTCCTGTGCTTGCCTGTACCTCTGAGAAGTATATGCCGAACAGGAGGGGTCCTAGGACTGAGCCCTGGGAAATGCCACTTGTAACCGGTTTAGAGTCGGACCTAGCTCCTGCAACTCTCACCATGTGGGTTCTGTCCATGAGCCAGTTGGCAACCCATCTTTGACATAGGGGTTTATGTTCAGGCTGGTGAGCTTGTCTATAATGCCAGAATGGGGAATGTTGTCAAAGGCCTTAGCAAGGTCTTGGTAGGCTGTGTCTACCACCTTTCCCTCATCTATAACATTGGTAACTGTCTCAAAGAAGTCCATCAGGTTTAGGAGGCATGATCTGCCCTTAAAAAAGCCAAACTGGGTAGGGTCCAGTGTTTGGAGGTTCCCAATGTCTCTGTTAATGAGTTCCATGATGATGCGTTCCATAGCCTTGCAGACCAAGCTAGTCAGGCTTATAGGGAGATAGTTCCTGGGGTCTGTTGTGGCTCCACATTTGTGGAGCAGAATAACCATTGCTGTGCACCACTCTATGGGTACATAGCCTGTGGAGAGGCTGAGTTTGAACAGTATGTTTAAGTGAGGGGTTAGTTCATCTTTGAGCTTGTGTAGGATGCAGCCTGGGACACCGTCCGATCCCATTGATGCTGTGTTTTTGGCTTTGGAGAGGGCTGTTTTAACCTGAGTGTCTGTGATTTCAGGGACTCTACATTCTTCTGGTATGGTTATGGGCCCTTTTGGGGGTGAGAGGGGGGTGAAGTTTGCACTGAACCTGTCTGCCAGAATGTTTGCAATATCGGTCGGTTCAGTGTATTTTGTACCATTTTGCACTAACTCTGAGCAGATCTGAGCAGTGCTACTTAGATTCTTGACATAGCTAAAGAATGCCTTGTGGTTATCTTTGGAGTCAATGGCAATTTTTCTTTTAAAGCTCGCCTTGGATGATTTTATGAGGGATCGTAGTTTCTTGCTGATACTGATCAGGGATGTCTTCCCTTCTTGGAATTTTACTCTTTTCTGTACTAGTTTCCTCCTTCTACTGTATAGCTTGTTTATGGTAGGAGTCCACCAGACTGGTTTCCTTTTCTTGGAGGAGTGAGTCTTGGTTTTGCTTGGGATGGTACGATCCATGCATTCTTTTTAGGTGTCCATAGAATGCATTAGTAAAAGATTTTGCAGCTTGGACAGCATTAGTCTTCAGCATGGGGGCTTTGAAACTTTCCTCCTCAGTCTTAAGTAACGTGAAGCTTGCTTTTGAAAAGTTTTTCACAGTAGTTTCCTTGTCCTGGGGTGGGGGCAGAAAGTGGATATGCTAAGTGATTTGTTTATGGTCAGATCTAACCAGCGAGGAGTTGACCTCCCATGTGGAACTCCAGTTGCCCATGTTGGTGATGACCAGGTCCAATATGTTGTCACCTCTGGTGGGACTTTTGACCAGTTGAACCAGGGTGTTTGAGTTTATAAATTCTAGGAAATGTTGGGCAAGGGAGTAAGTACTTGAGTAGTTCTCCCAGTTAATGTTTGAGTAATTGAAATAACCCAATATTAGGGTGTTTGGTAGGACCTTTATGCTTCCCAGTGTTTCCAGAAATGTGGAATGGGGGTCCTGGGACATGGTGGGTGATCTGTAGCAAGCTATAATTTGAATTGCAGTTTTGCCCGTTGTTTTGGCTTGTTCCTCGTAAAATTTGTGGTTTTCTGGCCAATCACAGGACTGAAGTCACTAAATAATGACAGACATCTGAGTTTCTGATTTCATATCCTTCACAAAATGTATGCTAACATAAATCATGCCCTTTCTATCAACTTTTTAAGAGCAGTACTTAAAATCTGTCCCGATAATTTTGGGCTTTGTCCAAATTTCAAGCTAATCCAAAAGCAAAGCACCGAACGGTCAAAAACACAAATCCACACAACAACTGGCTCCAATAAATGCTGTCCCTCCCACAAAAATCCTCTCTTCAGTGGATTAATTACATAAATACTTCACCCAGGCCTTGGTAGACCTCCAAAAATAAAGTTTATTAACTCACATGAAGGAATGGGGAGGAAGCCCCATGATTCATCCTTGTCTTCACTACAGACTAGCATGAGCTGCAAAAAGTGTGCCATTTGAAGAGGTTTCTATGGGGGATGTGAATAATGAACAAAAAACTTGACAGTGGAAACTCACTCCCCCAAGCAGAAGCAGACACGCAGCTCTTATTGGAAGGGTCATCAGAATGGAGGTTTCAACAACAGCAAGAAGAATTAAGAGAATTCTTGTCTCATGAAGTAGCATGTTTTGTGAATGAATAGTTGCTCTGTATACCATCATGGAGAGAATATTTGCAGATTGGGACTTTTGGGACTCAGGGTGTGTGTGATGTTTATAATGTATCTAGCGCTGTTACTGTGGCAGAAAGCAGAAACATCATGGTTTCTGATAATGCTAATGGAAATGGTTCTCAAAATGAGTGCAATTGATGGGGGCATGTTATATGGTGACTTAAATATTGTAAATTTGTCTGTATCCAAGCTTACAAAAGATTTTGAAAATGTATTATTGAGGGTCCCTAAATTTGTTCTGAATAGAATTTCTAGTTTAGCAGATGTCATTCTAGATGCAAAACGCTTTTGTCGGAAATTGTATGTTTTTTAACATGTCGGAACGTAGTAAGTGTGTCTCTAGTATTCAGGAACATGTTTTAAATACAGAATATGAACTGTTAAATGTAAGCATTTATGAAACATACTTTTATTTTGAAATGTTGAATGATGCAATTGAAGTTAAGGATGGTTATGACTATGAGTCTGAGGTTCTGTTAAATAGTGAATTTGACACTGGTTATGGCCACCTTCATGTTCCATACTTTTCTTCTAATAGAAGTAAGTTTATGTCACGCAAACATTCCATGTGCATTAAGATGTTTGAAAATGTGGTTTTAGGCAAACTGAATGGCAGTTTAACAATTTTCTTAAGAGTGAAAAAAGTTATAACCTGTCAAAGAAGGAATGGCATGAACTGCAGGAGATACATCCAAAGACATGTGAATTTGTTTTTAGGCAAGCAGATAAGGGATGTAATTGGGTAGTAATGAATCAAACGAATTATGAGAAGATGGTTAAGGATTTGATTTTGGTGCAAGATGATTATGTTGAACTGCCTGATAATCCCTTGCATAGATTTAATGAGGAACTGCTTGAAATCTTGGAGAAAAGTGACAGATTGGGTTTCCTGACTAATAGGGATGTTAAAAGATTGTTCATTAAGGAACCCAAGGATCCAAGATTTTATGATTTACCCAAGATTCATAAAAATTTAAAGTGCCCCCCGGCAGGCCTATTGTTTCCATGATCGGTTTGTTCCTATTTGGAGAATGTGAGCCTATTTTTGCACTTTCACCTGAAAAAATATTTGAAAAAAGTACCACCCCATATTAAAAATACAGGTGATTTGTGTGAAGAACTTAAGAAAACTGAATGGCAGGATAATTATTTCTGGGCCATGATGGATGTAAGCTCACTATACACTAATATTGATACCAAAAGGGGCCTAGAAGCTATGAGAAGAATGATGGGGAGGGTCCCTGTTTATCATTCCTTTTTTTCCTGCTGAAATTTACTCACTCACAGTTATTTCAGATGGGGGAAGCAGTTCTTTTTGCAAAAGAGAGGTACGGCAATGGGGGCAGCCTTTGCCCCATCTTATGCTGTAGTACACATTGGTGACTTTGAAAACCAGTCTTTATATCTCAATAATTATTTTATTGAGAATGTTGTGTATTATGGCAGATTCCTAGATGATTTAATTTTTGTATGTAAAGGTGAACAGTATGCTTCCTGAAATTTATGGAAGATCTGAATGATATAGCGGATGGTTTGAAGTTTACTTTCCAGCTTAGTTCTACTAGCATTATTTACCTGGATGTGAAACTGTATGCGAATAAGAGTAATAGGGTACAATTTAAACCACATAGGAAACCCTCTTCAGTGAACAACATTTTGCATGCAGATAGCATGCATCCCCTACATTTGATTAAAGCACTGCCCTATGGAGAATTTAAAAGGATTCTTCATAATACAAGAAACATTAAGGAAGACATTTCTAGTAGATGCTGTTGATAGACTGAGGTCTAGGGGATATTCAGAATGTTATTTGTAGAATGCAAGGAAATTAATGCTTGGGGAAATGAAGGAGAATAAGGATATCAATATGTAGGGGATGCATGCTATCTGCATGCAAAAGGTTGTTCACTGAAGAGGGTTTCCTATGTGGTTTAAATTGTACATTTTATGCATTGACTTTTCTTGATTGTATGAATTTTATATTTGTAACTTTACCTTCAACATTATGTAACATTTATTGTACCATATTGCTTATGGAGCTTTTCTCCCCGGGCCTCCACTGAAAATGGGCACTTTCTGGCCCAGTGGACTTTCCCGGTAATCAAACTGAAAATAAAATAAAATAAAAATAAAATATCAACTACCAGCAAGGTCAGGGGATGAGCCAAATTAAAGAGAATAGAAAGATGAAAGATGGTGCAATTTTGGAAGGAAAAAGTATTTTATGTGACAAAATGTTCCCCTTTTTCCTATATAGTGGAGGACATCATTTGGAAATTCTGGTACATGGTAAAGGAAGACATGAGTGTAGGTCAATTTTTCCTATGCTTGTTACCTTCTCTTATGGCAGATATAGCAATCTGAAAGAATTACTCAGTGGAAATTATGGTCAGTCTGCAAATGTACGTAGAGTAGGAATGCGTCCATGTGGGAACTGTAGTATTTCTAACAGGGTTAGAAATCTTGATGGGTCCAAAATTAATGGTAGATTTTATAAAGCTAGAGAAGCTTTTCATTGTAATTCACAGGGTGTGATTTATATCATAGGTTGTGGTTGTGAAAAGGTGAAATGGTATATTGGGCAAACTAAAAGGAAAGTAAAAGTGAGGATTATAGAGCACCTAGAGGATGTTAGGAAAGGAAATTGTTTAAGCCTGGTAGCAGAACATTTTATTTCTGCTCATGGGGGATGTCATAAAAGGTTGTTTTTTAGTGTTTTGGCATGTCCATTTATGGAGCATGGGGGCAGTTTTAAGGATGAGTTGGATAAACTGGAATGTCTGGTACAAAAATATCGTTGACTCCCAAAGTATCCTACCAGCAAAAACGTCAGGAAACAATGTTGGCAAACAACTGTAAGGATACACCACGAGAACAATTCCTTAAAACCTTCTTTATTCTAGTACAAATAACAGGATAAGCGCTTTCGCATGCTATGCGCATGCTTCATCAGATCAATTAATGCAAGTACCAACATTCTTTATATATGAAACAACTTCCAATCAGATCTTATTGTTAAAACCATTAACTCATCAATTAGTAGTAAGTTCTCACAGCTGACTTTGACCAAGCAAATCTCAACGGCAGCATATGTTGTCCAACTTTAAAGCAAAGCTCTTATTTAACAGACAATGCATTACAACACGCTGAATAATATATTGAGAAAGGTTGAGATATTAAACGCTAAAAAGACCTAACTTAATATCTTGTCATATACTATCATGCAGTATCATTCATTATCTTGAAAAACATATAAAAAAATTTTTGTATAAACATTCTAAGCAGCTATCACATTCGATCTTTCTACTACCTAGCTGCATAAGACAACATTATTTCAAAGCTCCAATTTATATAGTGATGCATCAAATATGTTAATTAAAATCAATATATACATATAAATATAATAACTATAATAGAAGCTGTAATAAAAAACTTTTCATGTGCAAACCTATTGTTCTAATTCTTGACATCCTAAGAATTCATGATTATGAATCAGACAGCACAATAAACAAAATATATATACATTTCTGGACCTGCATGTAAATATATATATATATATTCCTGGACCTGCATAAAAAACAACTATCGACGCTTTAGTCCAGTTAATATTGTCGAAAAATATGCTTGTCGTCCTTTCATAATCTAAAATATTTCTAGCATAATTCTCCTACAATTGATTGAACATTTGAGGCTACATCTGTATAGAAAATACATTTCATCTAAATGTATAGAGTTAAATATATAAACATATGTAAATATATATAAATAGGTATATGTATTAAAAAATAACTTTCACTTTCAGATTATGAAAGGACGACAAGCATATTTTTCGATAATATTAACTGGACTAAAGCGTCGATAGTTGTTTTTTATGCAGGTCCAGGAATATATATATATATATTTACATGCAGGTCCAGAAATGTATATATATTTTGTTTATTGTGCTGTCTGATTCATAATCATGAATTCTTAGGATGTCAAGAATTAGAACAATAGGTTTGCACATGAAAAGTTTTTTATTACAGCTTCTATTATAGTTATTATATTTATATGTATATATTGATTTTAATTAACATATTTGATGCATCACAATATAAATTGGAGCTTTGAAATAATGTTGTCTTATGCAGCTAGGTAGTAGAAAGATCGAATGTGATAGCTGCTTAGAATGTTTATACAAAATTTTTTTATATGTTTTTCAAGATAATGAATGATACTGCATGCTAGTATATGACAAGATATTAAGTTAGGTCTTTTTAGCGTTTAGTATCTCAACCTTTCTCAATATATTATTCAGCGTGTTGTAATGCATTGTCTGTTAAATAAGAGCTTTGCTTTAAAGTTGGACAACATATGCTGCCGTTGAGATTTGCTTGGTCAAAGTCAGCTGTGAGAACTTACTACTAATTGATGAGTTAATGGTTTTAACAATAAGATCTGATTGGAAGTTGTTTCATATATAAAGAATGTTGGTACTTGCATTAATTGATCTGATGAAGCATGCGCATAGCATGCAAAAGCGCTTATCCTGTTATTTGTACTAGAATAAAGAAGGTTTTAAGGAATTGTTCTCGTGGTGTATCCTTACAGTTGTTTGCTAACATAAACTGGAATGTAGGATGATTATAAATTTTAGGACACTCCAACATTGACAGTAACCTTACCTTATAACACTTTATACTATTAATTTACTGCCCAATTTAGGGGTAGGAATGTTGTTGGTATTTTAGGATATTTTTATATTCTGATAATATGTATTGTATTCTGTTAGGGTAAGTTATTCTAATAATATTTATAAATGTTTATTTAATATATTATTGGAAGTGTTTGCAGTAGGGCTATGGTTCCTTTACAAATATGGAAGTGTGTATTATTAATGTTTAAATAATTAATTAATTTAATTCTAATTGTCTTGGGGATGTTTGTATAAATTATGGGGTGTGGTGATGTTGCAGTATTCTTTTGTTGGTGAAATGCCAAGGTACCAGAATAAACATAAAGTGAGATATTTACCCTTGTATTGTGGTTGCTGAAGCTTAGCTCTGATTTCTGTGTTTTTTGCTTTGGTAATTTTTGTTTGAGGATGTATTTAGTAAGGGGCCTGTGGTCAGGGACCTGGTGAGCACTAGGTCTACAGATGCCATGATATTTCTAGATGCTCTGATATGCCTTTTGGAGTTTTTAAACAAACTGTTTGTCCAAAGTTTGCCTGAACAAAAAAAAATAAATAAAAAGCATGATCAACTAATTTTGCTGCATCTTTTTAGGACATTCTATTTGACCAAGACTACACTGTAATAACTGCAGTAGAAATAATTGTAGTAAGCTGGAGGTCTGGGGGTTGCTAGGTACTCAGAAGCCATGGGGTTATAGATGCTCTGATGTGCATTTTAGAGTTTTTTTTTCAACCTTTTGACCCAATGATGGCCTGAACAAAAGTTATGCATATAGAAAACAAACTCAATCTTAATTTTTAATTGTTTTAATTTTCGGGAAGAAATAAGTTGTATCCAAGGTTAAAAGTTCAAAGCTGACCAAACACCAGTTCACAATAAACTGAGAAGACAAATGCTTATGAGGATACATATATCATATCTATGTATATATAGCACCTGGCCTCTGACCCTCCCACCTCAATATAGATAGTCATTTACTGTGTATCCTCCTCTGGTGTTAAATAAGGGTTAAAATTAAAGCACAAATACCCACAGCCATATTTTAAGCTGTTGTTATCATATTTATATACAGTATGCATCCTTACCCCTACCCCAAAAGAAAGTCAATGGCTGTGCACCCTTCTGAGGTCAGCCAGGGACAAAACTGAAAAACCAACATATTTGCTGTCAGAAATATATAAACAACATGCTTATTTACTCTTCTCAAAAGATAGCCACCTGTATATGCATCAGGTATTCTATTCTGATGAAAATGAGAATAAAAATGATTACAATAATGTTTCCAAGTACAGTACAGCGCTCTAACACAAGCTATGGTGATCCTCTCTTCAGCCCTCTAATGTTTGTGAAGATAAAATTAATAACTACACTGTTCCCAGGCCAACACAAGATATACGGACCTCTGATGTTTGGGAGAAATGTTAAAGAAATAATGACAATATCACAAAATCCCACACAAGTACATTGACTTTCTGTGTACACCCATCAGCAGAAATGGTTTTAGAGTAGGTGGGTTTCAGGGCAGAGGTGATGAGTAAATCCATGTCAAGATCCACTTATACAGCCTTGGTGTGTTGGGACCACCATCCCCCAAATGTTCTGAAGGTCTGGATGTTCTGTGATGCATTTATCCCTTATTTTTAAGAAATAACAGCTAAACTGAGCAAGTGATAACAGGGTCAGGTACTTTCATCCAGACCACCCTCCCAAAGCAGTTATGGACCCTTCTATGTACAATTCAGACCTCTGATTGTGATAAAAGAAGATGACCATGTAAAGTATTTTGCCATTTTTCTAAGCAAACAATTGTCACACATTAAAATATTGCTCATTGCTTTTCATAATTACATTAGTCCTTAGTCCTACAAAGCCAAAATAAAAAGCAAACAGCAGCAGGCAGCTAGTAACTTCCTTCCACAGAAGAAGGCTGCAGCAATTATACCCACTCTGTCTGTGCATATCAGCTGCCCAGTTAAGTGATCCATCTTACTTCTCACAAAAGCACACTAGTCCTCCAAAGCCAGATAGAGACTGTTTAAACTGAGCAAAGACTAAAAGGCCAATTACTTTCATCCAGCCAACTCCCAACCCCCATCTAGCAGTTACAGCCACAGCGTCTGATAACTATGTAATATTATTTGGGTTCATATTACGTTATCAAAACTTTAAAAGTTCGAATGCTATATGGTCGAATCCATATGTTCAAACTTTTAAAATTTCAAAAATGAGAGAAAAAAATAAAAAACAGAAAAAAAACTACCTAACGGTTGTAAGCAGGGGGGCAAGCCCCCCTGCACCCCCCTGCTCTTTAAATATACCAACTCCGAGACTTTACTACAGTGCAGTAAAGGCAAATCTTCCCTTTCCGCACTGAATGGAAATCTCCATTAACACGTTCTAACTTTTAAAAGTTCGAACATGCGGGTTCGACCATATAGCGTTCAAACTTTTAAAAGTTCGACAACATAATAGGGAACCTATTATTTCACATCCACAGTCCAGACAACTACGTTGCCACAACATCTGATGACTTTGTAATTTAATTTTACCTCCACAGTCCAGACAAACAAGCTGCCACACATTAAAGTATTCCAATTATTCTTGCTCCACACAAATCACAAAGCCAGAAAAATATTGGCAAAATATCTGGTTGATCATTGCCAGCATTATTGTAAAAACAGTCATAAAACTTATCTCTTCACACCATTTCCCTTATCCCAAACTATCCTAACAAATCTCAAAGCCAGAAAAAAAATGCCAAAAAGGTCGGGTTAATCACTGCCTGCAGCATTATTGTAAACATAATATTACAGTCATTTCACCAACACCATGGCATTCCTCTCTGTCCAGAATTCTCATGAATGTCCCTGGTTTTGACCTCTGTTCCTTAACAATAGGCATCACTTCTACCACTCATTATACAAAACAAAAAAACTCTCCTTCAGGTGGCTTTGCACCTGTAATTGAGCATCACTACGTCTCTACTCATTACCTTGCAATGTTTAAGTTTAAGGTAACATAACTTGAACATCAAGTCAAGTAGAGCAACACCCTCTGAATTACCCAATATTCTGTGGCATTTTCTTCTAGTAGGTATACTTTTTATTTATTTATTTATTTGTTTGTTTGTTTGTTTGTTTATTTATGTATTTCTTTATTAGACAAAAGAAACATTGCTCAAAAAAATATAACGTAATAAGGAAAAGAGCACCCTTGTTATCAGTGAGGCCTAGTTCGCCTATGTGTATAGTCAACCTGAGTATTTCCTGCACATTTTCTGGTAGTCCTAGGATTTACAGACTACTACTAAAACTGCAGTTTGTCAAATTATCAGTCTTGGCCTCAAGACAGTTTATCTTCCATTTTACAACTGTTACCCTGTAAGCTGATGTTTGAGTTACAGCTGCCCAGCACTCCATCCATTTTGTCATAAAACGGATAGTCTGTTGAAGAAATTTGATGTTATGTTGTTGGTCCTGCTGGGGTGTCCACTGTGGTGCAGCGGTTAGCACTGCTGCCTCACAGAAAAAAGTTCTTCAGTTCTATTCTCGGCTGGGTTGCCTTCTGTGTGGAGTCTGCATGTCCTCCCTGTGGTCACGTAGGTTTCCTCTTGGTGCTCTGGTTTCCTTCCACATCCCAAAGACATGCTGTAGGTGATTGGACACTCTAAATTGGCCCTAGGCATGAGTGCGTGCATGTGTGTGCCTTCTGTGGAAGGTTGGGCTCTGAGCTGGCAACTCAACACCGTAAAACTCCACTGCCAATCATGAGTGGACAGGTGATCCACTGTGGTGACCCCTAACCAGGAAAAGCCGAAAGAAGAAGTTGTTGGTCCTGCTGGGAATCATGGATTTCTTTTATCTCCAGCAAAACTTTCAATAACAAGGAAGTAAGCTTATCTGTTGCTTCTCAGAGAGATGATCTAAGGTGTCAACAGCTAACTTGGCCATATTTCTCTCATCAAGCAAATGAAACTAATTCTTTTGTTACTCAGCACAATGATCTACACTCTCTAAAGATGGTCAGCATATACTTTGTGTTTCTATTGCTGTTTTCATAGACAAGATTCAGGTGATATTTAGATGGTGCTATTTTAATGTAAATTTATTCAGTTCCAGGGAAGGAACAGATTTAGGCAGCCATGTTGCCAAGATATTAGTCACCTCATCCTTTTTCACATATTGACCTTGTCAGACCACTATACATATGATGTGACTAAGCTTGTCAGATAATCCTTAATAGGCCTTGTTGCTCGGCCCTGTCTATGATAGATGATGAACAGGTGGGATAGTTCGTTTAGATGCTTTATCACATAGAAACACAGGATGGATAGCAGCATTATAAAATATAAACTAACTGATTAAAAGACAGATCTTACAGACATACATGCTTACATCTGAACAGCTTACTACAAAATGGCAGTCAGGCTCGCAAGTGCTCAGTATTTATTCACTTGTGTAACCCTTAAATAGCTTCTTAAAGATACATGCACACACACATTGATCTACATCCTCCCTCTTAAAAAGATGGCCATTAGTTGAAAATAACATTGGAGTCAGACATGCATTACTAAAGACATTAGAAACAAACACAATGATCATGCCCAAGTTGCCATGTATCTATAACATGGTCTGGAAGTGTGACTGGATCTTGTAACGTAACACTCTGGACTGGGTTTAGCAACAGAGACAGTCTTTGATGAACAACTCATATCAGGAACTTTTGGATTCATCACAGGAACAGGAATATTCTCTGGAACTCGAATACTGAAAAACTCACTCTGAGATAAAGAGTCTTTCTTACAGGCTATGTGCTGTGGTATAGGCTCAGATACCATCATCAAATGCTTCTGATTCCATTTAAACTCTACTCCTTGTGATTCCACAATGTACAATCTCGGCTGTGAGCAAATATTCTTCACGACTCCAATCTGATTATAACCTTTGGACCTTTGTATCCTTACTAATTCTCCTTCTTGTGATAGTTTGAGCAGTTTGCTGGTCTTATCGTAGTAGGACTTATGGGTTAAATGCTTCTTCAACAGATTAGTTTTCACTGACCTGTTGTTCTTGACACATGAAACCAACACTTGATTACTGATTGATAACGTGGTTCTGGTTTGTCTCAACAGAAGTCTCTTGGCAGGTGAACCAAGATGTTTACCACAAGGAATATTTCTGAGATTCAAGAGATTCAGGACAACATCACTATTGTCTCATTTTGACTTCTCTAGTAACTGTTTTGCACTTTAAACTGCACGTTCTGCCAAACCACTTGACTGCGGATACTCTGGGTCACTCATGACATGAGTAAAGTCCAAATCTTCAGCAAATCTTTTGAATTTTTGGCTTGTAACTTTTATGTCTTTGTCAGAAATAACTTTGTGTGGACTACCATGGACTGCAAAATAACAGTTCTTCTTAGTAATGACTACTGGAAGCTAGGTTGGGAAATAGGTCAGTCTCAAACCAATTAGATTAAGAGTCTACTAACACCAAATAATGTTGACCATTCCATTTGAAAATGTCAGTAGCTACTGTCGACTAAGGTAGTTCAGGAATCTGGTTTAGCTGAAGTGGTTCTTTCTGTTGATGTGACTTAGTACTGCTACATACAGAGCAAGATAATAACATTCTGTCAATGTCTTGTGATGTAGAAAGCCAAAATACTAGTCCTCTCGCCCTTCTTTTGGTAGAGTCTGCTCCTGGGTGACCACAATGCAAGACAGTAATGTACGCTTGCTGCAAGAACTTTGAAACAATTACTTTTGGACCTTTCATAATGAGACCATTGTCGAACTCGTATGCTTCACTGAAACTGTGCGAACTCTGGAACTTGCTGGAAAGCTCTGGGGTTTACCAGTGGGTGCTGCAGGGGGTAGAGTTGCTGCCATGTGCTTGGGCCTATTTCTTTTAACCCCATGCTGCATACTATCAACATGAGCTCTAGAAGTTATTGGAAGCATGCATCTCTAATTTGTAACCATATTTGTGTGCTTTTCTGTGAGCTCATATATCTGACAAATGTCAGTGGTCTTATTCAAAGCTAAATCACTGTCATGAAGCAAAATCTTCATAGCATCATCCTTAATACCTCACACAAGTCTGTCTTTTATCAACTCATTCCCTTAAATCACCAAATCTGCATGTTTTAGCCTTATTCCTCAAATTAGTTATACATGCTGCAAAAGTTTCACCAGGCTTTTGATCCCTTGTATAAAACAAGTGTCCCCCATTGTCTGGGGTTGCACATCTCTCTAAATTTATGTTTTAAGCTCTCAGGGCCCCTCCCTTGACTTAGCAGATACAACAATATGATGGTTTCCCCCTCTCCTGCAAAAATAGCAGGTGCACATAGAAATGAACCTTCCCTTTCAGTGGCATCTGACCCAGCTAAGATAAGTAGAATAAATGCCTTTGTATGGTCATCTTTATCAGAAAATGCAGCCTGTATAAAAATGTCGTACTCTTGCTGAAACACTCTCCAGTTCTCTGCAATATTATTGTCAAACGCAAATGCACTGGGTTTTTGAAAGCTATCTGCCATGCCAACAAAGTATGCACAAACACACTGAAAATATGGCCCTTGTAATTATGTATGAACAAGCTGTGCTGTGAGAGCTCATAATAACATTCAAATGCACAATAAACTCTTCAAAATACTGTACTTTGCGAAATATGCTCTGAAATGGTTGTATCTTGTGAAATAACTTTACTGTAATACTGCACAAACATGCGAACACTTCATACACCTCTGATAACTCAGATATCTTTAATTAATACAAAAAAATACATGCTTAGTGAAAATATGGTCATTTCCTGTTATTTTATTTGTTTTATGAAATTCAGACTTTATTTCAAACATTTTCCGCAGTAATTTGAATATTTTTATTCATATCGGATGATTCGGTTTATTTAAATATTGTTTATGGTGTTCTGTATGCTTTGTTTCATATCTTGCGAATAAGAAATTATTTGAGCAAGTTTTAACATCTGAAATTCGTTTCTGACCTGTTTTGTGACTTATACGTGCAGTAGGGATGATCCACTCATATATATTCCTCCAGTACCAACTGGATGCCTCTCTGACTTAAACTGGAGAAACTGGAACTCTTTCTGGCAACAAGTCATTTTAACCATGCCTATTCTGACACCATGTCACTCATCCCTCTCTATGATAGATGACAAACAGGCAGGGTAGTTCATTTACAATAGAAACACATCAGGATGGATAGCAGCATCATAAAACATAAACAAACTGATTGACAGAGCTTACATGCATACATACTTACATCTCAACAGCTTACTACAAAATGGCAGTCAGACTCGCACGTGCTCAGTATGTATACACTTGTGCAAGCCCTTGGATAGCTTCTTAAAGGTACATACACACGCACACTTTGATCTGCAGGCCGCATTATAGAATGATGTTGTAGCGGAACTATGACTGTAGGGCACTACAAGGGGCGGCTCATGGTACTGACTGCTGGGCTACAGCCTCTCTGGCAAATAAAAAAGAAAAGATATGTTAAATTCTGAAAAGCTGGCTACCATTTTTAAACTAAAAATAATAGCTGACTCTTCTACTTCTGTTTTGTTCTGAGGAGATCCAGAAAAAAACGTAATCATTGTGCGCATCATCCAGGCATTAGATTTATATCACCAAACATCAGAGCTATTGATAATGTTAGATGTGTTGCTTGGATTGTTGCTTCAAGCAGCTAGAAACTCTTCCTATTGGCTCAGGCCACCTCAGGTGACTAAGACAACCTGATTAAATATGAAGAAAGGAGTTAACATGTGAGTGCAGAGGAACAGGTGTTGCAGCAAGTTTTATTTATTTTTTTTCAAGTATAATTTCATTTTTTTCATCAGCATAATGTAGGAGAATAACTATGTAATTAAATACTGCAAATGAATGTGTGTGTGTGTGTGTGTGTGTGTGTGTGTGTGTGTGTGTGTGTGTGTGTGTGTGTGTGTGTGTGTGTGTGTGTGTGTGTGTGTTGTGAAAAGGAGGCATAGAAATTCTCAACTGTCTCTAATTTTGTCTAATATTCTTTTTTGATAAATGTGTAGTGTTTTGACAAGTTAGAGAAGGATTGCATTCATAGGTGATTACTAAGCTAATGACCTCAGGGGTCTTTTGTAAGCCCAGCCATGCTTCCCATATGTATCTGACAAGTTTTGGTACCCTAGGGTTATTTAAAGGGTATATGTAAAGCTTAGGTAAAGATAGTCAAGCGTTTACAGTCTGTTTCTATTTAATAGAGACATAAAAACATAGCTGCCAGATGAGGGGTGTATTTCTGATTCCCCATCTACTGGTTCAAGTTACCCTTGAATTTGGTTAAGGATGAACTCTACCTCACATTGATAGTAAGACTGTTCCAGAGAAGGGGTATTCTCTGATACACAGACCTGTCCCTCCAACATACCCTGTTTATGTTGCAGGCAAGGTTTAAGTCCCTAGATCAGGTAATCAGAGTGGGATCAGAGAATGCTTTGCAGGCCAGGCATAGATTGTCTCTTAGCCATGTGTAGGAAACCAAGTAGAGAGGTAGGCTTTCAGGCTGTCCATGTAGGACATGTTGTGTACACCTTGTATTCTTTTATGAGGAACCTCTGCGGATGCCCCACTTTGTTGAATATTCCTGTTTAAGTTCATACCAAAGGGAGCATTGTATTCATTGCCTGGTCTGATGAGGACAAAGTACAGTGGAGCAATGGCATCACCCTCTACTTAGAAAATGTACTCTTGGTTACAGATTGAGCAACATAAAATGATTGCATTACTAGCATAAACTCATAGACAGGTTACTGTCAACATGCAATCCCAAATCCCTGATCATTGGGTCTACACTTAGGGATGTATTATCAGCATGGTAGTTTCCATGGGCAGCCATCTTCCCAAATGATACTGTTATGAATTTCTTGGTATTGAGTTTTAGACTGTGGTTCTGGAACCAGTTATTGGTCTGTGTCTTGTCTTCTTGGATGGCATTTGTATCTTTGGGGAATTTTACCACTGTGCCAATCATCTGCAGACTTGGTTAGCCAGAGTCTACTGATGTTGACCTTGATTTCAGAGAAGTAAATGCTAAAACAAAGTGGCCCCAGCACCAAGCCTTGCGGAACTCTGCTAGTGACTGGCCTTTTTATAGTGGTAGACTGCCCTATCCCAACCTCTCCAGTCCTATCTTTCAGATGTCTGGCTATCAAGCAGAAAACATAGAGATTTATGTCTAATTTCATGAGGTTGTATTTAATGCCTGAGTAAGGTTTTGTGTCAAATGCTTTGGCCAGGTCAAGGTAGGCAGTATGCACCATTTCTGCCCTTGTCCGTTGATTTGGTGACCTTCTTGAAGAAGTGCACCAGGTTGAGTAGGCATGATCTGTCCTTGACAAAATGAAACTGGGTTGGATCCAGCATCTGAAAGTTTCCTGTGTCATTGTTTATCATTTCTATGATAATTCTTTTTATGGCTTTGCATATGTGACTAGTCAGACTTACAGGTTTGTAGTTCCTGGATCAGTATATGGCCAGCCTTTGGCAGAAGGAAGACAGTTGCAGTCTTCCATTCACTTGGCATAAAGTCTGTCTGGAGGCTATATTTCTAGTGGTGCTGATAGGTCATGTTTCATTCTATTAAGGAGACATCCTGAGATATTATCAGGGCCCCTCAATGCAGTGTTCTAGGTCTTGGAGAGTGCATTGAGAACCCTTTCCCTAGTGATAGTTGGGGGAATTATGCCTGAGGGAGGGGGGTACAGTTGGAGCTAAATTTGTCAGTCAGTAGATTTTCTACATCTTCAAGCTCAGTATAGGTGGCTCCATTCACAACTAGTCTGGCACATTGTTGTGTATTTCCTTTGAGGTTGTGGACATAGTTGAAGAAAGCCTTTTGATTGTCCTTGACCTGGCAGGTTATTTTTGCCACAAATTTGGCTTTGGTAGATTTGATTAGTCTCGAGTTTCTTGTTTTTTTTTTCCTTGCTGGGCATTACACTTCCTAACATTTGCCATGATTCACTTCCCTTTTCTTATACAGCCTATTGATGTTGAGATTCCAGCAGGGTGGCTTGTCTTTTTGAGTTTGCCTGTGCTTATTTTGAGTAGGTACAACTGCCTCTCTGCAGCCATTAATATGATTACACAGGGCTTTCGTGAACAATTCAGCATGGGCAACAGCATTTTCAGGGTTTGAGGAGGCCTTGATAATTCACTAACGAATGAGGGACATATGAGTTTCAGGCTTAACAGCCTTCAGTAAAAACATGCTAATTCAAAGCCTGTTGCAACTTTCTAAGTATATAAAGGAAATGTTTTGTGCCCCTCATTACTTTTTTTCATAGGTGAGTACTAGGCTATCTGCCTTTGTGGGCCATTTTAAGCCTAGCCAAAGTTCCCATCCTAAATGTAAGAATCAAACCATTGTCCTTGTGTCTATGAGGTCAACACCTTCACTATTATGCCAAACCCAGTTTTCAGATTGTTGGGTTAAGGTGTTGAGACATATTGGGGGAGTTGCAGTGTTTGGCACATTGCATCCTGATATAAGTGAAATGAGGAGATAAATTCGGTATTTATGCATTTGTTTATTCGGATTTGCTGGTAAATCAGTGATGATTGCTGTCACTAAATAATGATGGCATGCATTTCAATTTCTGACTTAATAACTTTCAAAGTGAGAATTCTAATGCAAAACCTGAAACATGTTTCTAAGTACATAAAGGCAGTAGCTTTTCTTGATTGCGGTTGTTTTTCCACCACTATTTTTAGCTTTCACCTTGATGTTTGATATAAGAGTTTGAGATATATGTTAGGTTGGGGAGGGGGTGATGGCAAACTTTATTTTGACAGCAGTGAGCTGAGAAAATGAATTCCTGTATGGTAGCTATTTATGGATTTCATTCATTTGATTGCAACCAAACACCTGTGATATACAGTCACAGACTTATAAGTGGTTGTAATTTATGATCATATCTGTGTGTGTGTATGGGGCTGTAGATGCTCTAAACTGTCCCTGATTTTTGCAGAGTGTATCTGATTTTTTCTGCATTATATTTTGATCTGTTCCTGTTTTTTCTGGTAAATCATTGAGGGCTGCAGTCTCTAAATAATGATGACAGACATCTGATTTTTACACAATAGCCTTAACAAAGAGCATGATAATGCAAGGCCTTTAGCAAGGTTCAGATTGTATATATAGCTGTCCTGATTTTATGCTTTGTTCACCATTACTTGTAGCTTTCCCCTTGATTTTTATGATAAGAGGTTGAGTTGTTTGTGGGTTGGGGGGTTGCACACTGTATTCTGACAGCAGTGAGATGACAAGATAATTCCTCTATACATACAAGTAGCAGGTTGACCATTATATTGTGCACTTTTCATCATATTCAGACATTAGCATTGTACTCAGCGAGTATGGTCAGTGTAGGATGTGTGCGATAGCAGCTGACCCTTGGCAGAGTCACCTCAAATAGCATTGTCATTTAATAGTGCTTGGTTTTCTGGTTAAGTGTTTGCCTATGATTTCTTCTGTGCGGTGGCTGCATGTACTCCCTGTCTCTGTGGTTGATTATTATTCCTTCTGCATGGTGTCTGCATGTACTCCCTTCTCTGTGTTTGATCATTATTCCTTTTGTGTGTGATGCTGCTTGTACTCCCTGCCTCTGTGTAGGTTTTATCCATGAGGTTTAGTGCTTTCTCCCAGGCCCTCTGTTGTATACATATCTGTCTCTGGCCATTTGTACTTTTACTTTCCTTCCAATCTAACAACAGAGGGCTACACAGAAGGTAACTATCTCTCTTTGGTGGGGCAGAAAGGCAGACACTATTTCCAGATAAGATTTATATATCCTTGCATTTGTCTTATCAATTTCTGGGGAGCTACTGTTTTGCTAGCTTTGCACATTAAGCTTTAGATACAACTTATTTTTCCTAGAATGAAAATGTCTGCCTTTCCTTTCCTTACTCATGATTTTCAGACCATGATTAAATCAAAAAGTTGTAAAAAAATGCCACAAGATACATCTTAGAGTATCTGGAACCCTAAAACGTCTGAGGGCCTAGCAGCCCCAAGACCTCTTGATCAATTCACTTACATCCACCAGAGTTATTACAATGGAATCTTGGCCAGTTACGGTGCATTAAAACATGAGAGGAAGCTAAAAAGTAAGATAAAGTGTGAAAAAGCAAGAAAGGAGTGATCTGTACTGATGGTGTAAAGCAAGGATGAGGAGCAGGGAAGGGCAATGGAGAAGTGCAAGTGGGACTAGTGTGCAATGGGTGGAGGGTTCGGAGTCCTTCATCTAGAGCTCCCTTTTCACTTAAAGTTGATCTTTTTGATTGCAGTCAGACATGCAAGGTATCTGTAGTCAGCAAAGTGACTAATGAGTGGCTGCACACTGAGTCAACCTGCGGATGAAAACAAATGACTACTTATGTTGCTTGATCACATATAACATTCATTGATCTGCCGCAATAGAGCCCTGCCTAATACAGTTAGTCCCACCAGTTTCTATCGGTTCCCTCCCCCACCCATTTCTATGATGTCACCAGGTACCACTTACCCTACTGCTCACATCAGTCTCTTAACACTTAATGCTACACGTCTGAAAAACATGGAATACGCGCCAAATCAGTTATTACAAATGTTACAGGCTATCATTTTAATATAAATTTAAGACCTTGTGAAATAAAACATATAACCCTAGCATTCCATTGCTTAATTTGTTTACTATAGCAATAACCAATGACTAGGTGTGGTATATTGAAGATTTACCCACAGTTGGTGTGGTTTAATCACGAAGGTGAAGCCTGAGTGATTAAACAAAGGCAACTGTAGGTAAATCTTCAATATATCACACCCAGGAGTTGGTTATTGCTATTATACAATGACATTATTTAAGAAAAAAATTACTTCTTTTTCTGAATTAATGTTTTGTATAACAGTGCTGTGGTGTTCTTAATTCTTGTTTCCATATCCTGCAGTGTTGTTGATGTACTGGGTATGCATATGGGGCTTACATTCCCACACTTACACAGTACATCAGTGCTTTGGAAAGCAAGCAATGGAGATGGGAAAATCTCCATTGCTTCTTCTTTTTATTTTTTAAACTGTGAAATTGGGACAGTTTAGAGGTAAGAGAGGCCAAATACAAGGAAAATCAGATACGCTTCTTTTACTTTGTATCACATGCTTGAATATCCTTGTATTTTCTCTGCCCTCTTTATTTAGTGCAAGAAAACTGGAAAGCCTTGGCATATATTAATAGAAGAAAGTCCGGACTTTTTTGTATTGGTATATGCACCATTTACAACAGGCATGCTGGTTGGGCTGACCAATCAGCATGCACATTTTTGAATGTTAATGACCTGTCATTGTATAATATGCATTGATTCATTCCATGACATCTGAAACCATTTCCTGATCAGCTTTTCTAGAATGGGTAACCTCTACACCTTTGCATTAGCATGGTAATCGCCTACATTCTAGACACTCGTACGTTGTCAGTAACATTTCTCAGTGCTGTACATTTGCTGCCATTTTTAAAACTATATGTATTCCTGTTTGTGTATGTATAAAACACAGTTACACAAAATATTTAGAATGACTCATTAAAATTAAATATAAAAATCTACAGATACATAGTACTGTATGCACAGAAGTCTATAGTTATTTAGAAGAAAACTCAATTATGGCAGTAGAACAAAAGGACAATAAAAAAAGTCATATGGAACAAAGGATCATTTGCTGTTAAATAAAGTCATAGTGGAGAATAAATAGGGGAAGAATTTAAGTATGGCATGGATTGACTACGAAAAGGCATTTGATAGTATCCCACATTCATGGATAAAATATAACTTAAAATGTATAAGATACATCCTACACTGATCAACTATATTACAGTGACCACAAAACAGTGACAGACCCCTTTGCAATTAAGCCACGATAAAGGATTAATTATTATTCCAGGGATAATAATTCAAAGGGAGATACTCCATCGTGACTGTCACAGCTGCTATTCTGCCTTGCCCTTAACCAATTAAACTATCTATTTAACAGCTTAGGCCATGGCTATAATTTGGCTCCTAGAAAACAACAAAGTGTAAAGTCTTCTTATCTTCTCTTTGTCAGTGGTATAGCTCATCAGATGAGGGACTGAAAGTACAACTGCAAGTTGTCAAAATGTTTTCAGATGATATAAGAATGTCATTTGGTCTTGATAAATGTGCAAAAGCAACCTTTAAAGCAGGAAAACTGCAGTACCAGGAAAATATCAGTTTGGGACAAGAATGTGATATAAAAGAACTTGAGCAAGAGGGAGTATATATATATATATATATATATATATATATATATATATATTGGGGAATTGATTAAGGATCAATGATAAAACATAAACAAATGTGAATAAAACTTAGAAAGGGGTACTTTAGAAGACTTAAATTAATCCTGAAAACATCGTTGACAAATAGGAACAAAATCCAAGCTGTAAATTAATTAGCTCTCCCTGTCCTAACTTAGAGTTTTGGAGTGATTGACTGGCCCCAAAATGTGCTGGATAGATTAGGTAGGGAAACAAGAAGGATGCTTCATGCTCACCAAATGATTTATTGAAATCAGTGCATACCAAGATTATATATTCCCCTTTCCAAAGGAGGGATGCACCTCCTTGAAATTGATTACATGTACAGATCTGTAATCATGGGACTCCACAGGTCTTCTGACCTCACAAGACCCAAATGTAGTGAAAGTTTTGAAACATGAGGAGAATAAATCTAAGATGACTTCCCTGCTTAGGTTGGAAGAAACATATCGGCGTCAAGCAGAAATGGAAATCAAACCACAAGTGGATAAAAACCAGGCAGCAACTGAATGTGCCAAAAAGCAAAAGAAAGAAAGAATATAAGGTGAAGGACCAGATGAGAAGGCAAGAAATGTGGAAAATACAGAAATATAGCTGCAATTATAGAAAACTTCTGGAAGAACCTCATGTTGATCAGGAACAAATGCAGGAATGGTTAAGGAGAGGTGAATTCAAACCAAGAGATGAAAGGTTAATACTGGCGGCACAAGATAGCGGACTATGTACACATTGGTTTACAAACTCCATTGAACAGGTGGGAGAAACAGACAAATGTAGGTTTTGTAAAACAGAATTGGAAACAGTTGTACACCTCATTGCTCATTGCGACATACTTACTGGCAGAAGGACTGTATATTGAAAGGCATAATAATGTGGCGAGACTGTTGCACTGAAGATTGTGCAAACATTATGGTACTGAAGTGGCTGAAAAACACTGGAAACATGAGTCACAATGCATCATAGAAAATTACGAAGTCCACATCACATGGGATTATCCATTACCAACAGTTCAAAAGGTGTTATAAAACCGAATATAGGGGTCCAAACAAAGAAGACAAAAGTAGCATTGATCATTGAAATCTCTACACCCAGTAACTACTGTGTCCTGCCTACAGAGAGACACAAAGTCATAAAATATCAGGATTTGCAAGCAGAAACGAGAGCAATGTGGAAGAAAGATGCCCAGATAGTTCCAATAGTAGTCTGCAATCATATCTAGATATGCTACCAATACATGCAACTCCGTATGAATTGCAGAAGGAGTCATTACTGGGCACATTGTGAGTGCTGTGAAGAGCACTTTTGGCTGACATCAAAGAGTGAAACAATACTAATTTCATGAACTTTTATCGTACTTTGACTTAGGAATGGGGTCCATTCCCATTACGGTATTAGAAACCCAAAAGATATGGAGAAATTAAAAAAAAGAAGAATCATAGCTGCCTGAAAATCTTAACAGCATAAATAGCAATAACATAGTCCACAACATGTAAAGAGTATTACATCAACAGTAAAACAAGACATTAGGTAAGATAATCTTCAGCAAATAAAAGAAATGGCGCAGAAATCATTAGCAATAATCTTATCCATCCCTACTAGTATGTTTGATCTACCACTCTATATATATATATATATATATATATATATATATATATATATATATGTATATAAAATGAAAAGAAACAGAAATGTGCAGGGATTTCTAATGCCAAAAATACTAAGGTAAGACAGAATCTACTGATTCCACAATGATTCCCCAAGTTATGTCTAGATGAAGCTACAACCAAAAGAGCACACCCTGTCTTAGTAAAAAAATAAATAAAAACCAAAAACAGTAAAAAGCAATCTGCCAATCCTATGGGAGAATTCACCTTCCTGTATCTCCCTTTATTTATTTATTTATTTTACATTTGTTAACTGGGTTAGTAGAACTGGGCCCAGAGAGCCCTTTTTCAAAAGAGACCCAAGGATAAAAGCTTCGGGGAAGTAATTAAGAAATAAGGAAAAAGAAACCTAACAATTCAAGTTGTAAGATACTTAACAGTACAAAAACAGAGAAAGACAAATATCAGCATGAATATATACAAGGCAAACGTACAGTATTTTGAGAAAGCAGTAGCAATATGTTTGAGAAATTTGGTTAGCATTAAGTTATATGCAAGGAATATACCAATGCCTAAAATAAAACTAAAAAATCAGGGTAACATCATGACTTAGTACAACACAGATGCATTTAATAGCATAGGTACTAACTGCAGAAGAGTAATATGTTTAGACAGTTTAGACAGCAGAGACCAGGCAGATATGCAAATTGAGAGAAGAAGAAAAATTCATTAGGTTATTTCCTGACAATTACAGATCCATGCATGCTGGAAATTAATTTTAGTTGCTTTTTGAATTCACTAATTTTGGTAGTGGAGTGAAGGGACAATGGAAGTTTGTTACATGAGTATGCAATTGAATGACTGTAAAGTATTTTTCCAATATTTTGTTTGGCTTGGTCACCTGAAGTATGTTTTGTTGTGTGCTTCTGAGGTCACAATTGGGTGTGTAGGGTGTAATTATGGATGTAAAGGCAGGGCATGAGTTGAGGCTATTTGGGATGCTGTGTGCAATCTGTAGTTATGATATTTGAAGCACGTGGGGAGCTCAGGCCATCTTAAGCTTTTCAGGGCTATACAATGATGGGTTTTGTAGCTGTTACTGGCTGTGAATCTGGCTGTCTTGCTCTAGGTGGTTTCTAGTTTGGTTAAGAGATTATTTTGGAGGTTAGTAAGTATGGGAGCAGCATACAGCAGAGATGGTAGAATAAATGTTTGAGCCAGTATAGGTCTAGATTTGTTAGATATATATTTGTTGTTGCAATATAGAAAACCTAGTTTTTTATTGGACTTTTTAATACAGTTTAAGATATGTAGGTGGAATTTTAATTGGTCGTCTATAGTAACGCAATTTGGTGTTTGAGTTGGCGGTGATAATTGTATTATCTAAGGATGAGATGTTGAAGTTTTCTTTAGCTTGACTGAGTTGTTTTGGAAGGAAAATGAGAAGCCTGGTCTTTTTGGGGTGAGAAGCAGGTTGTTTTCAGTTACCCATTGTTCTACTAAGTGCAGAGATTACCGAGTGACAGAGTGGAGATTTTGTATATTGTCAGAGGTGTTAATTGTAGAATCATCTGCATACAGTATTAAGGTAGAGTGGGGGCAGGAGACATGGAACTTATTTGTAAATATATTAAAAAGTAGGAGGCCCAGTATAGAACTCTGGGGAATCCTGGTCTTAACAAGATGGAAAGTGGAGAAAGATGTTTGCCATCTGACAGACTGATATCTGTTTGAGAGGTAGCTGTTAAACGAGGAGGTATTGGAGACAGGAGTTGTAGGTTAGAAAGTTTGTTTAGGAGGATGGGATAAGAAACAGTATCAAATGCTTTGGATAGGGTGAGGACTAGAGCTGATATGAGTTTATTATTATATCTGGCTTGGGCAATATTGTGTGTGAAAGATAGGAGGGCAGTGGTAGTACTGTGCAAGGGTCAGAAAGCATGCTCTGTGGGTATAATTAGGTTTGCCTGTAAGAGGTCGTTTAGTATTTGTCTGTTAGAGGTGGGAATTTGTCTCCCTTATTTATTTATACTAACTCTGCAGTTTAACAGCTACTTAGAAAAGTAAATGAATGAGTTATAACATCATCCATTTCACAGACAACAATAAGTAGTGAAGTTTAACCTGCCAGAGTCCGATGCAAACATCCTGAGTGCTGGAAGCAGCAGTGCAGCAGTGTCAAACAGCTAAAGGTCTACTGGATTCAGTGAAGGTGCAGGGAATCTGGTAGTACACACAAGGACTTCACACCCTGCCCTTTTACGTTTTGTTTCTGGCCAATCCTATATCATATGCAGATAGACTACACCTTGAAAAGGACATTGACCATACTGATCAGTGAGCAAGGAGCCATGTTTGTACCACTTATCTAGCTGCAAGTGACACTGATGCAATAGATTAAACCTAGTAAATGCAAGAGTATAGCAGTCCTGGAAAATTCTGTCCTGCTCCTTCTGATTCCATGTCTTTCCTAACGTATGATCCCACTCAAGTTTAAACCTCTCCAAAGGCAAGGGGTAACAACATTCCAAGGCCTTATAAACTGCACATGTATAACAGAGACAGATGGGCCAATGAGCTGTATCATTGAGTGCCTACTCATTGTAAATAAAGATCTGCTTTACCCTCCCTGTTCCTCCATCTAAAAATCGATCTTAATTGCATATATTGCCATATACTCAGTTGTGAACAATCCAGAATCCTGTAAAATTCAAGTACTAATTGAATAGTTTCATAGTTTCATAGTTTCATAGTTTCATAGTATAGTACTAGGCTTTCTGCCCTGGGGCATTTGTAAGCCAAGCCATAGTGATGTGGCATTTGCCACCCCATGAAATGGTACAAAACTGTACAGAATAAATTAAGAATACTGTGTCTAGTAGTGACACAATGAAGGTCCCCTTATATAATAGAATTAGTTTACTGTGCCCCTGTCTAGCAGTGACACAGATGTGACCCTTGGGGTAAACTTACGATCTCCCATCCACTCATCAAAATTTCTCTTGAAGAGAGTCAGTGAGGGGCTCTGCCTAATATGAACTGGGATCTTGTTCCAAAGCATGGGAAGCCTCTGGGTTATGAATCTATCCCTCCAGCATGTCCTATTCATACTTGTGCCGAGGTTTAAGTCTTTAGCTCTCGTGGTCCTGATGGACTTGGATTTTTTGAGGTGGAGCATGTCTATCAGATCCTGATTGGACATGGCCTTGTACGTCAGGCAGAGATCACCTCTGAGCAGGAGGTATGATACTGAATAGAGCTGAAGTTTCTTTAGTCTGGCAGAATAAGACATATGTTGGAGACCCTTGATCCTCTTGGTGAGGTACTTTTGTGGTCTCTCCAGCTGTTGCAAATGCCGGGTGAGGTACATACCAAATGGGGCATTGTACTCAGTCATGGGTCTGATGAGGGAGGAATATAGGGGTACAATGACATCCTTGGATCTGGATGTGAATCCCTTCATGATGAGGTGTGCAAGGTAGAATGTTTTTCTAACCACTTTGGCAACGTGGGTATCAAATGAGTGGTCGCTGTCGACTTATTTATTTATTTTATTTTTATTTTACATTTGTTGACCGGGCTAGTCTAACTGGATATATGTCCATTTTCAGTAGAGGCCTGGAGAGAAAAGCTCCAAGAATGAACAGTGACAAAGTTAACAATATATAAAAGACATTGAAAATCATAATGCAGAGGTAGCATTGGTCAAAAGAAAAATTATAATAATAAAATTTTAAGCAATAAAAGTTATACTACAAATTATACTAAAAAATTGTACTAAACACAATAGTAGGTATGAGCAATACCAAATAAGAGAGTAAAGCCCTTATATTTTATTCTCGTACTATGAAGAAAAGAGTAGTAACTAGATTTGGAGGCAAAGGTTAGAGGAGTAGGGAAAGGGGTAAGAGCAGGACTTGGGTCCCTAGGTCTCTGATTACTTTTTCAGTACTCAGTGGGTTGTTGTCTATGTGATAATTTGTGGGTACTTTGTTTTTCCCAAAGGGGATGACTATACATTTTTTGGCATTTAGTTTAAGGCCGTGACTCCGGCACCAGTTGTCCGTTTCTGTGAGGCCTTTTTGTAGGATGTGTGTGTCTGCTGGTGTATCTACTATGGTGCCTAGTTTGCAGTCATCTGCGAACTTTGTCAGCCACAGCCCTCCCGTGTTTGCTTTAACATCTGAGAAATAAATGCCGAACAAGAGGGGTCCCAGGACAGATCCCTGTGGGACACCACTTGTGACTGGCTTTGAGTCTGACATTGCTCCAGCGATTTTAGCTTTATGGGTTCTGTCCTTTAGCCAGTTTGCAACCCATCTAGTGACATAAGGGTTTATATTTAAGCTGTTGAGCTTATCTATGATGCCTGAGTGGGGTATTGTGTCGAAGGCCTTGGCCAAGTCTAGGTATGCTGTATGGACTGCTTTGCCCTCGTCAATGGCTTTAGTGACTGTTTCAAAAAAGTCAACCAGGTTTAAAAGGCAGGATCTGCCCTTTACAAAGCCGAACTGGGTGAGGTCAAGTGTCTGTAGGTCCCTTATGTCTCTGTTTATGAGTTCCATGATGGTTCTTTCCATAGCTTTGCAGACCAGGCTGGTTAAGCTTATGGGGCGGTAGTTTCCAGGGTCTGTAGAGGCAACCCCCTTGTGGAGTGGGACCACTGTTGCTGTATGCCAGTGTTCAGGTACATATCTCAAAGTAAGGCTAAGGTTAAATAGCATTTTTATGTGTGGGTTTAGCTCCTCTTGGAGTTCACGTAACACGCAACCCGGGATACCGTCAGGTCCCATTGATGCTGTGTTTTTTGCTTTGTTTAGGGCGGTTCTCACTTGGACATCTGAGATGACAGGGAGATTACATTCAGCTGGGATAAGTATTTCTTCTTTTGGGGGTGAAGGAGGGGAGAAATTTGCACTGAACCTGTCAGCCAGAATGTTGGCAATATCTGTGGGTTCAGTGTATTTTTTATTGTTGTGAACCAACTCTGAGCATATCTGAGGGTTTCCGCCCAGGTTTCTAACATAGCTGAAGAAGGCTTTGTGGTTATCTTTAGTGTCCTTAGCGATTTTTCTCTCAAAGTTGGCCTTGGATGTTTTTATGAGAGAACGTAGTTTTTTGCTAATGTTGAAAAGAGATGTCTTCCCTTCATGGGATTTTGCTCTGACGTGCAGTAGCTTCCTTCTTTTGTTATACAATTTGTTTATGGCTGAGGTCCACCAGACAGGACACTTACCTTTGGTGGAGAGGGACTTGGATTTGTTTGGGATTGCATGATCCATGCATTCTTGGAGATGTCCATAGAAAGCATTTGTGAAGGATTCGGCATTGTGGGATGTGGTATCCACTGGCACAGTGGGCTTAAAGGATACCATCTCAGTCTTAAGAAGAGTGAAGTCTGCTTTTGAGAAGTTTTTCACTGTGGTCTTTTGTGCTGGGAGTGGAGGTGGGATATGTATATCCAGGGTGATTAGTTTGTGGTTAGATCTCACTAGTGAGGGGTATACTTCCGGTGTGGAGCATTTTGTCCCCATGTTTGTGATGATCAGGTCTAGTATATTATCTCCCCTAGTGGGAGAGGTGACTAATTGTTCCAGTGCATTTGAATTTATGAATTCCAGGAACCTTTGGGCTAGGGTATTAGGGCTAGAATAATGTACCCAATCTATGTTTGGGTAGTTGAAGTCTCCCAGTATGATGGTATTTTGTGATACATTCATATCCTCCAGTGTCTTCAGGAAGGCTGAGTGGAGTTCTTGAGATTGGGAGGGTGGTCTGTAACATGCTACCAGTTGTATAGCAGTTTTGCCTATGGTTAGTTGCACCTGTAGGGTCTCTGATGCTTCATGTGTTGCTACTAACCTGGAGGTGTGGGTGTCCTTGATGAATATGGACACTCCCCCTCCCTTTGTGGTTCGGCCCGGTTTTGGGGGCCGAAAAGCATGATACGAGGTATAGCCTGGTAACGCTGGGGTGCTCTCAGGAGCCTTGAACCAGGTTTCAGTTACTGCACAGACGTCGATGTTCTCCATGCTGAGGAGTGCATCAAGTGCCTGCATCTTGAGATTTAGACTTCTGGCGTTGAGCAGCATTACCCTTAGTTTTTTCCATTATTGTTTTCTAAGGAGGTGGGTTTGTCTTTTGAGCCTTGCCTAAAAAAGGCACTATGGGGGTGGCAAGAGCCTTAGCCAATATCCGGAAGCCCGGTGGTGACAGGTGTAAGCCATCCCTTGCGAAGCAGCGTGGCTTGTCCAACATGTCATCCCAGGCAGACAGACATTGGATCCCCTTAGAATGACACCAGTACTTGAGCCAATTGTTAAAGCTGATCATCTTGTCTTTGTATTGTGGTATCATTCTTGGTGAGGGCAAGATGCTGCTCAGGGTCAGGGTCATACCAGCCTGGGCTACATAATCGGAGAGCTCCTCTATGTCTTTTTTCATGTATTCCAGGGAGGTATGTCTCAGGTCATTCACACCAGCATGGACAATGACGGAGTCATATTTGTACTTGCTTTGGAGTTACTTGAGTGCGTGTGTTATGTGGCGGATCCTAGCTCCCGATAGACAGCTCACAGTCACCTTCTCCTTGTTCAGCCTGGTCAGCGGGACATCAGTGTGTCTGACTATAGAGTCACCTATTACTAGTGTATCAGGCAAGGTGTTTGGCCTTAAGGGCTGTGATTGGTTGACACACTGATTTATTGAAGTATGTGTTGCCTGTGTTTTGTTTTGAGGTGGTGGATTTTTGGGTGTCTGCTTTGGGAGCCTCTGTTGTTTTGGTAAGTTTTTTATTAGAGCCTCTGAGTATGTCTTTGTGTTTTTATGTGTTTGGTTTGCAGTTGTGGTAGGTCTATGTGGGACTGGGATTGTTGTGTGTGTGGTTGCCATCTCCTCCTGTCTGGTCATGCCAGCCCTGAGTTGAGAGAGTTCAGCCTCCAGTTTGGCTATATAGTTGCATCTCTCACATGTATTTGTGTTTGTTGGGAGTAGGAGAGGGTTGTCTGTGTACATGAGACAATTGTAGCATTGTCTCAAGATATCCAGATTGACCAGCTGAACTGGAGACGACGCCAGTAATCTACCACTCGACATGCTAGAACTGTATAAGGGAGTGCTGTACCTTTAAGGGAAGTGGATATTCACAGGGGTGGTAAGTAGATGTAGTGCTTTACTTAGTACGAGACTGCTTACTTATTAGAGAAGTACTGAGAACAAGTGCTAGGCTTATAATATAGTAAGTAGTCTGGTTATACTAAGAGTAGAGCTTCCTTAAGGGAAAATTTGAAGAGCAGACTTGGCAGAGCCAGAAAAAGTTTAACCTTGTTTAACCAGCGCTGTGCTATGCGCACAACCACGCAAAGCCATGCAAACGCGGATTTTAAACAGTGAACTACAAAAGAGCTAGAAATGGTCCAAAACAACCAATTACTACAGCTTCTTGTGCTGAGGTCACTTCCTACAGGGACAGGTAGGCTGTTCAAGGCTCCCCAATCACACTGGTGAGCAAAGAAACTTCCTTCTATCCAAGTAAGGTAATGGACAACACAGGAACTACACCACAGCCCAGAATACAGCAATGCCTGTAAACTGGCCTAAACTAGTCGAGGAAGGTGGGAAAACAAGGATTATTTTTTTGTTTTTTTTTTTTTGGTAGAAACACACAGAAAATGCAGGAACAGTGATAAATTAGTTACACAGGCTAGCACACTTTAGTGGGCAGCCTCCACAGTTAAATTAAACAAACAAACAACAAACTTTCGATCAAATTCGACTAAAATGTAACTTTAAGTGCAGATTTTAAAATAATGCAGCAAACAGTTAAAAAACAGTTCAAGCTAGTTCAGGGTAAGCATTTGAGTCTCAACATCATATAACCCACAAATGATCCACTCCAGCCTCCAAAGAAGTTCACTGTCCACCATTGCCAATGCTGAAGTCCAGATGCTGTCCCAAAAGAGTGAAACTAGGCTGACAGCCAGTGATTTTGTCAATTGCAATGGCAATTGTGAAGCACACACACATCAGGAAGAAATGGAATAGGCCAAAAAGAAGTAAAAAAAAAACCTCTGGTAAATGACTGAACAGAATGACACCCCAGGACACCCTTAGGTTCTGTGCTGGCCTCAACCTTAAAAACAGTACTAATCCAGAAGAGACTGGAGTGTCCAATAGACCCAGAGCATAAGTGGGTGCTGGAAAGGCTCAAGGATGCAAAAAAGTAGTTACGTTTTAAAAAAAAGTGTTACTTTTAAGCAATTTTCAAGCTGTCAAATAAAGGAGCATGACTGCCGTCACTAATTAGTTAGCTTGTAAACTGTCAAACTTCATTTTTTAAAGATAACTATCTTTAAAAAAACAGATGTTTGACAGTTAAGCAATATACAAGCTTTATAGTAAGTAATGAAGGTATTAAGAATTTAATGGCAACTTAAAAGTTGTCAAAGTTTGTATTATTTTAGTATTTAGTGCTCCCTACAAGATGTCACACAGGGGATATGGTCCGTTTATTCTGCCTTTCCCATGCCACTGGTTTAAGCTGAAACAGTTTCAGATTCAAAATGCATTCTGATCAATAAAATAATTTATAGTTGTCCCTGTTATCCTGCACTCCACAGGAAATTCTCCAATTTCCCTTCTTAATTTTTCTCTATCACATACCAGTGAGTTGCATTTAAATTCCAACTTTCTTACCTAATACACAGGAAAATACAAATCCCTGATATTATCTAGAGCACCCAACATTCCTTTTAGGGGTTATGAATCATATTCTTTTGGTCTGTAGAAGTTAAACAACAAAAGATTCCCTTAAAGTCAAAAGTCGCAAGTTCTCTTTTGGCCAGGTGGACACATCTCAATACCCCCATCACACCAATTCTTCATGAAAAAGGATAAATGTTACTTTCTAAGTTTAGCTTCTTGAAGCAGTGCAGTCTGCACAATGTCTCTTCTCAACAGCCCCGTTATCATTTTTCATTTCTTTTTTTTTTAATTCCATCCAAACCCTTTATCCTTCCACTTCCACAAGACCACTGCCCATTGGCCCATTCATTTAATGGGGGTGAGAGCTAACTATCACCCTATAACTCATTGTTTCATGCCCAGAAAGCCCTAACAGCCCATCTGTTCCCCTGCTGTGACAGCCAGGTAGCAGGGAGCTTGTCCATTACAGATCCAATGGAGAGACTTACACTTCCTTTCCCTAGGTGTCTTGCAGTCTCACAAAAGCAATTTGCTCAGAGAGAGAGAGAAAAAGAGAGAGAGAGAGAGAGAGAGAGAGAGAAGGTGTGTTCCCACACACACATACATCTCCTTTTTTTCTCAGCTCTGTAGGGAAGTCCCTGCCTGAAACAGTACAAGCCAGCAGGTCTCATACAAGTACATAGTATACCCGGACACTGCTAGGTGTTTCCAGTGAGGAAGTGTTTGTCTTCTCCCCACTGAGGTGAGCATCCTAGCATTAACCCTTCAAGCTCACCCCTGACTCACTCTTAAGATGCCTTTGCTACAACTCAAACCTGGGTCAACTGGATATAGTCAAGGCGTCATCCACCTACAACTTGTGGCCAGGAATACCATATTTTTTTCTAAGCTGTGCCTAAACCTTTCCTGTTCAAGTGACCAGGTTATTGTTAGAAACATTAGTTCCCTGAAGACATACAATAATGGTACACTAAATAGGAACAGACCACATAGGGGTGATATCCAATCCCTGCATCTGTCCTACATACCATGGCAATGAATAGATGCCATGATAAGGGAAGAACTGTAACATACCTGACTTGATTACGGAATGAAAATCAGTGGGCTCTAAGCACTAATTAAATCTGTCACCCATCATTAACAATTAAATGATTCATGCCAACAGTTCCTGTCAAATGGTACAATGCACTTAGAACAAATCCTGGTTTACCAAGAAAAGGTGGCATATAACCTTCACACAACTTACATCACAAAAATGTAATGTAGCATCAACCACTCTGTGTAAGAAAAGAGAACACTAAGGAGGAGGAAACAGCAGCAACATAATTCTAATATATTGTTGTATATAGAATTTCAGCAGCTGTATACATTTTAGAAAGAGGATTACCGCATTCACAAAATAAAAAGATAAACAGAGCTAACTCATTTGCTGTGACAAATCAGAGGAAACAGGTGTTCAGCATAGCATTCTTAAATGTCCTTTTCTCACAGTGATTTAAAAGTATTATTGCCTTATTTAGCCTAAGCATCACTTCACATTAAGTCAATGTTACATAGTGAACATTAAGACAATCAATACCTTACAAACCCTTCCAGTTCTGTGACATAGCAACACTCATCTGGGATGTAAATCCTTACATCATAGCTTACACCTTCTATGACTCTGCATCCCTCCTTTCCCGCCCTGCATATCACATACCTACATGTGGCAAACTTTTCTAAATCAAAGAAAATTTGAAGAGATAAAAGCAAATCATTGCAGCAGTCATTCGAACAAGCTGTTAAAAAAGCATTGCAGAACAAAATTCCAGCAAATGCCATCACTGACATTGCCAATAATCACAACTGGCTAACGAACATGACACAGAATCACTCCAATCCATGAAAAACAAAACAACAAAACAAGCAAAGTTCTTTTGAGTAGAGGCAGTGGTACCTCATGTACCAGGCAGCTTAATAACCATTGGCGCTGCCTTTAATACCTCTAGTTTTTCAGATGAGCATTTTACTAACTTTCCTTCTTCACAGGTGGGTCAGAAATGCTAGATAAAGAGCATTCATCTGTGGTGGTCTTCAACAGGGGATACTTACTGGGCCTTGGACTACGGGAAACCAAGCTTCATTTTACTGGATCTCATTTTTCAAGAGTCTGAGTTATGATTGGCTTCAATACCAAACAGCTGTTTGCTTTTTGGGGTCAAGGGATTAGTAAGTGTGGACAGAGGGGGGCAGGGACATCATTTCAATTCTGATGACTGTTAGACCACCATTTCAGCTGCATCTTTGTATTACTTCCTTGTGGTGTAGGAGTGCTCAAATGTATCTGTACCTGCTGGAATATTGAAATGCCATTACCAGCCATCCACTATCAAGATCAAACTCTGAAACAGATTCTGGCAGGAAGAAATGCAATTCTTTCTGAAAAAAAGCTACGTTACAAACCAGGTCCCAGTGACACTGAGCCTCAAACAACATGAGAGCAAGACTCAAGGATCCTATTTTCCAAGTATTCTCTCTCCTCTCATTGAAATCCACCAACCAAAAATAAAGTGGTGTGGCAAGAAAGAAGTTAAGGCCTTTAAGAGGATCTTATGGGCCTTATGAGTGGGCTGTCTCAATCATGGCAACATGAGCATCCCACTTATGACAGATGATTTCACTGCTGATGATACCCTGCTAGGAGAAGAAAGTAAGCCTTTATCTTTTTGTCTGTGAGTGATAGAGCTACTTTCTGTTTTACCTGTTCCATTTTGTTTTCTGTTTTAAAAAATCTGTGTGGACTTATAAACGATGGTGTTCACTAACAGCTATACTGGAAAAAACGGGATATGAAAAATCCACATTGTCATGGGAATTCACTATTTTACATATCACTTGCCAGAGGTTAGCTAAACAAAACCTATTTTACTAATTACCTTTTTTTTTCTTAATTAAACTATACATTACTCAAAACTGGTTAGATAGATCCCAGATGTCATGGACTGGCTTCAAAAATATGGCAATAAAGTACATATTAACACATAAACTAATAACAGAGAATGCAAACAAACGGGCTTATTTTAAGCAAGGCTGGAGCATTCTCCTTGACTACATTTTAAAATGAAAAGGCGTGGTAGAAAATCTCAAAAGGTAATTAAACCTAAACAAAGGGCATCATTTTTTTTCTTTTTGTACTTCCTAGATAACAGTTTTACTGTTTTTCTTTTTAATGATATATGTAAGTATAGCACAAAAATGAAAAGTTAGAAATAGCATTTTAGCACTTGCTGTACATAGTGTATATAGTTTTGCTTCATAATATTTTCTATTTTATTTTAAACTAATCTTTCTGAACAAATTATGTGACTGATATGTTGAAAACACTATTGTTACTGCAAATTGCTTAACTTGTTCAAAAGGTTGTTTTCATTTTGTGATATACCACAAGTTAAAACTCAAAAAATAAAATATTAAAAAGAAAGAAATCTGTGTGGCCTGGTGTTGTTGTTCTATGTGAGAGATAGACACTTAAATTATCTAGGCTGTACATTTCACGTTTTTTTATTGGTTAAATAGTTTCTTGAGTGATGCTTAAATACATAGTGACTTTCTAGGTCTTTGTCTTTCTGAAAAAAAATGTCATGTCTGTATAAACTAAAGCACTGCTGATGATTCCCTGCTAGTTTCTCCCACCCACCCTCCATTTTTGGATGTGTTTTTTTAAACCTGTTGATTTTAAGCTGCCTACCTTTACTGTAAATTCAGTGTAATAAGCTCCTCCCTTTCCTCACTGCTGTTGATATCTTGAATTATTTATTACTATTTTCTTGTGCTTATATTGAAAAAGCGCATTTTGCCTCTCATTATCTGTTCTACTAATTTACTTGCTCTGAATTCATTATTTAGCCTGCTGTTGGATAAAGTAGTATATTTTTTCACTCTAACAAGCACTTGTTTTTACATAAAGAGGTCAGTGGAGTTTCCACCTAATGCACTGGAAGGTAGCTTGGACTGTTTAATTAAGGGAAAGGCTTGAGATTTCTGCATGTAGTTTTATTGGGTGGAGGGCTTATTGATCAGCTTATCTTGTTTTTAATGGCTTCAGAAATTCTGTACAACTGAGTGGCTCTTGGCTCATTTATACAAAGTGAAGTACTTTTATTGAATAATCACACTATTATATGTTGTTTAAAGTAAACTGCTACAGCCATACCTTAAAGTTTGTTTGTAATAGCATTTCATATCTTTTATTTGTGATAGCATTTCACTTTGGCCACTCCTTTACTGTGCTTCAGCATTAGGAGAACTGAGATTATTCATCTAGTGACAGTTGGTATTTACATGATCTATCTGATTTGGGAAGCACTTCTGTTATATATTATGACTGTACTTTAGCTGTCTCAAAAAACTGCAAAGTCTGCTGCTGCTTTAAGTAGTTAATTGCACCGTATTACATTGTATCTGTTAGTTGTAGGGCTATTGTAGGTAGTTTGTGTGGTCTTGTTACACTTGGGCTACAAACCAACTATTCTACATTAAGAAGGTGTTTTTCTGCACCCTTGTGGCAGAAGTGTACTGATCTAACCGGTCTGAGTTGGTGATTGCTGGTGGAAGACTTATTGTGTGCATTCCTGATTTGTAGTTTATTTTTTTTTTCTCTTTGCTCATATTTAAACCTCTCATCTGTTAGCAGTGCCCTGTATAGACACAAAAGCCTAGAAGCTCCTTTTTCCCTAACAGCTGTCAATGAAACCCTTCCAAGCTTTTCTGCTGTTCTAGGAACAACTCAGTTGTGCATTCAGCAGACTTGCCTTACTGATCAACCTTAGCCTCATAGCCGGCCTTAGGCATAGGCCAACTAGGTGGCTGCCTAGGGTGCCGCTCTAGTAGGGGCGCTTTTCCAATATTTATTTGGTGTAGGTAGACCAGGATGGGGGCACCGGGTGGTGTGGTAAGGAGCACCTTGGAGCCCTTTTGCCTAGGGCACTAGTTGACCTAAGGCCGCTCCTGCTTAGCCTACACAAAGTATAGGTCTCTCTTGTAGTCTCAGCACTACTAGCACAGTTGTGTCAAATTAATCCGATCCCTTCCCTAATAAAACATACAATAAGAGCCTGCTATCATGGATGGGCAGTGGCCCATCATCTCTATGGCCAGCCAGACACGGCCATCCTGAGGCAATGTAGCAACTGTCTCATGCATACTGACAACCATTTACTCCTGAAACAAATACTTTATATGAATGATGCAGTTACACTATGAAATTGGAGGCAAGACTCTCACATAAGGACAAATCAAATGCCAAACAGGTTGTCAGCACACACACACACACACACACACACACACACACACACACACACACACACACACACACACACACACACACACACTTCCCATACTAAATAAGGACATGAGACATGAGCCCACATATACAGGAGTACTCACTAGTAACTTACCAAAAGATCAGAGGCCTCGCAAATGGAAATCACTTACACACATGACAATGCAAAAAACAACCACAACACATAATAACACATACACCAGTGTCTCAACAAATAAGCCCATAAGGCTTAACAATACAAAACCTAATGTATTGGTCATAGGTGACTCCATTGTGAGACACGTGGATGTTCCCCTCACCAAGCCGGAAAAGGACTGGGTTAAGGTTAGCTGCCTGTCAGGTGCCAGGCTCCATCAAGTCACTCAAGCGCTCAAGTCACTCAAACATGACTACCGGTATGACTCCATCATAGTCCTTGTCAGAGTGAATCACTTGAGATGTACCTCACTGGATTATATGAAGAGAAACATGACTTGAACTCTCAAATTATGTGTCACGGGCAGGTATAAGCCTACCTTTAAGCAGCATTCTAGGATGATGCCACAATACAAATAAAAAATGATTTAACAATTGGCTTAGCTCCTGGTAACAGTCCACAGGGATTCAATATGTATTAGACTGTGAAAACATGGTAGACAGACCATGCTGCTTTGCCAGAGATGGTCTGCATCTGTCGCTCTAGGCTTTTAGATATTGGCAAAGGCATTAACCACCCCTATTGTGCCTTTTTGTATGGCAATGTCAAAATAACCAACCTCCCAATATGACAAAATCCTCTCTAGGTAAACTCAAGGTACTGATTCTTAATGCTGGGAGTCAAAGCAAGAAACTGCACTCCCTGGAAGCAGTACTCACTTTGGAAGGTGACGTCTGTGCAGTCACTGAGGCATGGTTCAAAGGTGTGGAAACCACCTTGGCCGTGCAGGTCAGCAATGCCTTCCATATATTCAGACCACAAACTAAGAACGAAAGAACCAAAGGCGGAGGTTTATCCATCTTCATTAAAGATAAGTGCACCTTGAGACTGGTCAAACAGTATGACTCTCTTGAGTTACTCCATGTCCAATTAACTACAGACAAGCCTCCTACCACATCATAACTAGCTATAGGTCCCCCACCATGAAACAGGAAAAGCATTTAACTGCTGAGGCTGCCCACTAAAGTGTGCTAGCCTGTGTAAATCGATTTTACTGTTTGCTTAATTGCATTTCTGTGTGCTTTCCTGAAAAACAAAAAAAAAAATACTCCTTGTTTTCCCGCCTTTGCTCGACTAGTTTGGACCAGTATACAGGCTTTGCTGTATTCTGGGCTGTGTGTAGTTCCTGTGTTGGCCATTGCCTTACTTGGATAGAAAGAAGTTTCTGAGCTCACCAGTGGGAGTGGGGAGCCTTGAGCAGCCTATCTGTCCCTGGGGAAAGTGACCTCAGCACTTGAGCTGTAAATTATTGGTTGCTTTGGACCATTCCTAGCTCTTTTCAAGTTCCCTGTATAAAAATCCGCCTCAGGGCGTTTTTTTCTGGCTATATACCCAAGCAGAGCTCCACGTGGTCCTGCAGAGGGGTCCTGGCAACAGAGAACTGAAAGAAGCGACCACTTTCCAGATTTAAGTATTTTTTGGCTTTTTTTATCTGCATTGTCCTCTCTGGCTTTCATTTAACTAGCTATAACTGTTTTTGTGTCTATCTGCTGATTTCTGAAGTATCTGCACTTAAAAGTAACATTTTGGTCAACTCTGGTCGATTAATACTGTTTTTTTGTTAATTTAACTGCTGAGGCTGCCCACTAAAGTGTGCTAGCCTGTGTAAATCGATTTTACTGTTTGCTTAATTGCATTTCTGTGTGCTTTCCTGAAAAAACAAAAAACAAAAAAAATACTCCTTGTTTTCCCGCCTTTGCTCGACTAGTTTGGACCAGTATACAGGCTTTGCTGTATTCTGGGCTGTGTGTAGTTCCTGTGTTGGCCATTGCCTTACTTGGATAGAAGGAAGTTTCTGAGCTCACCAGTGGGAGTGGGGAGCCTTGAGCAGCCTATCTGTCCCTGGGGGAAGTGACCTCAGCACTTGAGCTGTAAATTATTGGTTGCTTTGGACCATTTCTAGCTCTTTTCAAGTTCCCTGTATAAAAATCCGCCTCAGGGCGTTTTTGCGCGGTTGGGCGCATAGCGCAGCAGTGGTTATACAGGTTTAAACTATTTCTGGCTCCGCCAAGTCTGCTCTTCAATTTTTCACTTAGAAAGCTCTACTCAGTCTATTTAGCTGTATATATTAGCACTTGTTTTCGGGACTTCTAGTCTTAGCAAGCACTCTTATAATAAAGTAAGCACTCTTATACTAAAGTAAGCACTACAGCCATCCACTACCCCCTGTGAATACCCACTTCCCTTAAAGGCACAGCACTCCTTATAATATTCTAGTATGTTGAGTGGTAGACCACTAGCATCCTTTCATGTTCAGCTGGTTAACCTGGGAATCTTAAGACAATGTTACAATTGTCTCATGTACACAGACAACCCTCTCCTCCTTCCTACTAACACAAATACTTGTGAGAGATGCAACTATATAGCCAGACTGGAGGCTGAACTCTCTCAACTCAGGACTGGCAAGACCAGACGGGAGGAGAAGGTACCCACACCCGAAGCAAAACCGGTCACACATAAAACCACCACCACTACAAACCAAACACATAAGAACACAAAGACATACTCGGAGGCTCTTATAAAAAACTTACCAAAACAACAGAGGCCTCCAAAGCAGACACCCAGAAATACACCCCCACAAAACGTAACACCTACAACACATACCTCAAACAACAGGTGTGTCACACAATCACAGCCCCTAAGGCAAAACACTATTCCAGAGACATTAGTAATAGGTGACTCTATAGTCAAACACACCGACGTTCCACTTACCAGGCTGAATAAGGAGAAGGTAACGGTGAGCTGCCTATCGGGAGCTAGGATCCGCCACATTACACACGCACTCAGGTCACTCCAAAGCAAATACAAGTATGATGCAGTCATTGTCCATGCTGGTGTGAATGACCTGAGACGTACCTCCCTGGACTACATGAAAAGAGACATTGAGGAGCTCTCCGATTATGTAGCCCAGACTGGTATGACCCTGACCCTGAGCAGCATCCTGCCTTCACCAAGAATGATGCCTCAGTACAAAGACAAAATGATCAGTTTTAACAATTGGCTTAATCACTGGTGTCATTCTAGGGGGATCCAATGTCTGTCAGCCTGGGATGACATGCTGGACAAGCCGCGTTGCCGCAAGGGATGGCTTGCACCTGTCACCACTGGGCTTCCGGATACTGGCCAAGGCTCTTGTCACCCCATAGTGCCTTTTTAGGCAATGCTCAAAAGACAAATCAACCTCCATAAAAACAAAAATGGAAAAAAATTAAGGGTAATGCTGCTCAACGCCAGAAGTCTAAATCTCAAGATGCAGGCACTTGAAGCACTTCTCAGTATGGAGAACATCGATGTCTGTGCAGTAACTGAAACCTGGTTCAAGGCTCCTGAGAGCACTCCAGCGCTACCAGGCTATACCTCATATCATGCTTTTCGGCCTCAAGTTCCAGGCTGAACCACAAAGGGAGGGGGAGTGTCCATTTTCATAAAGGACACCTACACCTCTCGATTGGTGGCTACCCATGAAGCATCAGAAACCATGCAAGTTTTACTCACCATAGGCAAAACTGCCATACAACTGGTCGCATGTTATAGAACACCCTCCCAATCCCAGGAATCCCATCAAGCATTCCTGAAAACACTGGAGGATATGAATGTCACACCAAACACCATCATATTGGGTGACTTCAACTACCCCAACATAGACTGGGCCCACTATTCTAGCCCTAACACCCTAGCCCAAAGATTCCTGGAATTCATTAACTCAAATGCTATGGAGCAACTGGTCACTTCTCCTACGAGGAGAGATAATATACTTGACCTGATTATCACAAACATGGGTCCAAATGCTCTGCACCGGATATAAACCCCTCACTAGTAAGATCTGACCATAAACTGATCACGTTGGATGTACATATCCCACCCCCACCCCCAGAACAAAAGACTACAGTGAAAAATTTTTCAAAAGCTGACTTTACACTCCTTAAGTCAGAAATGATATCCTTTAAGCCTACCTGGTTAATGGAAACCACATCCCAAAATGCTGAATCCTACACAACAGCCTTCTACAGACATCTCCAAGAATGCATGGATCAAGCAATCCCAACTAAAACCAAGACCCTCTCCACCAAGGGAAAACGCCCGGTTTGGTGGACCCCGGCTATAAACAAACTGTACAACAAAAGAAGGAAGCTACTGCAGGACAAAGCCAAATCCCACAAGGGAAAGGCTTCCCTGATCAGCACAAGTAAAAAACTACGTTCTGTCATAAAAACATCTAAAGCCAACTTTGAGAGAAAGATTGCCAAGGATACCAAAGACAATCACAAGGCCTTCTTCAATTATGTCAGAACCTTGGGAGGAAATTCTCAGATATGCTCTGAGTTGGTACACAACGACAAAAAATTCACTGACCCTACCGACATTGCCAATATTCTGGCAGATAGGTTCAGTGCAAATTTCTCCCCTCCCTCACCCCCTAAAGATGTAGTAATTATCCCTGCTGAATGTAACCTACCTGTCATCTCAGATATACAGGTGAAATCAGCACTCAACAAAGCAAAAAACACAGCATCTATGGGACCCGATGGTATCCCCAGTTGCGTGTTACGTGAACTTCAAGATGAACTAAACCCGCACCTAAAAACGCTATTCAATCTTAGCCTCACTAAAGGATATGTACCTGAACACTGGCGCACAGCAACAGTGGTCCCACTCCACAAAGGGGGAAATTCTACTGACCCTGGTAACTACCACCCCATAAGTCTGACCAGCCTGGTCTGCAAGGCTATGGAAAGAATCATCATGGAACTCATAAATGGCAATATTGGAGATCTGCAGACCCTTGATCCCACCCAGTTCGGTTTTGTAAAAGGCAGATCCTGCCTCTTAAACCTGGTTGACTTCTTCGAGACAGTCACTACTGCCATCGACGAGGGCAAGGCTGTCCACACTGCCTACTTGGACTTGGCTAAAGCCTTTAACATGATACCACACTCTGGCATCATAGACAAGCTCAGCAGCCTAAATGTAAATCCATATGTCACAAGATGGGTAGCAAACTGGCTAAAAAACAGAACCCATAAGGTCAAAATTGCTGGAGCCATGTCAGACTCAAAACCAGTCACGAGTGGTGTCCCACAGGGCTCAGTCTTGGGACCACTCTTATTCGGCATTTACTTCTCGGATGTGAAAGCAAATATGGGAGGATTATGGCTGACAACATTTGCAGATGACTGCAAACTGGGTGCCATAGTTGATTCACCTGCTGACACACACATCCTACAGAAAGGTCTCACTGAAACGGACAACTGGTGCCGGAATCATGGCCTCAAACTTAACGCCAAAAAATGTATAGTCATCCCCTTTGGGAAAAACAAAGTACCCACAAATTATCACATAGACAATAACCCACTGAGTACAGAAGAAGTAATCAGAGACCTGGGGACTCAAGTCGATAGTGACCTCTCCTTTGACAACCATGTTGCCAAAGTGGTCAGAAAGACATTCTACCTTGCCCATCTCATCATGAAGGGATTCTCATCCAGATCAAAGGAGGTCATTGTACCTCTATATTCCTCCCTTGTCAGGCCCATGATTGAATATAATGCTCCATTTGGGATGTATCTCACCCGGCACATGCAACAACTGGAAAGACCCCAGAAGTACCTCACCAAGAGGATCATGGGTCTCAAACATGTGCCTTATCCAGCTAGATTAAAGAGACTCCAGCTCTATTCAGTAGCATACCGCCTGCTCAGAGGTGATTTGTGCCTAACATATAGGGCCATGTCCAACCAAGAACTGATGGACATGCTCCATCTCAAAACATCCAGATCCACCAGAACCACGCGAGCTAAAGATTTCAACCTCTGCACAAATATGAATAAAACATGCTGGAGGGATAGATTCATAACACAGAGGTTACCCGTACTCTGGAACAAAATCCCAGTTCATGTGAGACAGAGCCCTTCATTGGCACTGTTCAAGAAAAATCTCGATGCATGGATGGGAGATCGTAAGTTTACCCCGGGAGTCACCTCAGTGTTACTACTAGACAGAGGTATAGTTTACTAAATAATGGGGTCCCACAAGTGTCACTACTAGAGAGGCGCAACTATATAATACGGGGTGGCGTAAGCCACATCATTGTTGGCTAGGCTTGTAAATGCCCCAGGGCAGATAGCCTAGTACACTACTATGAAACTATGAAACTATGCCTCATACCTGAACTTACTGAAGTCATTTGCCTTACAGCCAACACTGTACTCATGGGTGATTTTATTTATTCTGCCATTGACTAGGAAACATACACAACCACAAACATGTTGTCTCAGAGGTTCTTGGAATTTGTCAATGCAAATGCTCTGGAACAGCTAGCCAGCACACCACAAGAGGGTCAAATGTCCTGGACATGACACTCACTAACATGGGAGAGAACTGCACCCCGCCGGTGATGTCCTCCCTGGTAAGTTCGGACCATAAATCAGTGTCATTTGATGTAATTATAAGACAATCTACCCCATCAAACTCAGAAACGCTTAAAAATTTTTCAAAGACAAATGACCTCCTACTAAGCGATGATATAAGAACTTTCAAAGGCCCCTCAAATGCAGATAACACAGACTGCTGTGCAGAGGTGTACACCAATGCCCTGTATAACTACTTAAACAGTTGTGTAGAATCAGCAGTACCTGACAGGATTAAAACAAGGTCTTGTCGAAAACACAAGCCACCCTGTTGGACCCCTTCTGTAAATAGGCTACACAACAATGAAAGAAACTAATGTCCAAAACAAGAGGGAATTGGTCTAACAGAGGAATAAATCCCTCTCTAGCTTAAACAAACAAATTAGACATCTTGGCAGGTCCAAAGGTAATTATGAAGCAAAAATAAACTCCCTAGCTAAGGAGAATCACAAGGCATTCTTTAACTATGTCCAAAATCTAAAATGGAATACCCAGCTACGCACTGAACTGGTTGTGGATGGCACCACCTGTACTCAACCAGAGGTAATAGCCAACCTGCTAGCTGACTGATTTGGAGCAAATTTAACCCCCAAGTCCCTTCCAGTCACAACCCACAGAATACCTAACATGAGTCCTCGACCTATTATCTCAAGACAGCAGGTCATTGTGGTGCTCTCCAATGCCAAAACATGGCATCAATGAAACCAGACAACATCACAGGTTGCCTTTTAAACAACTTAAAACAATGACCTAGCAAACCCACTTGGATCCCTATTTAACCATAGCTTGCTTGTTCTGTCGGAATGGAGGACAGTACCAGTACTCCCTCTGTATAAAGGGGGACATGAAAAAGTAAATAATTAAATAGTAAGACTGTGTCATTGTAATCCTGCTAGATGGTTTTCTTACTTACTAGACATTTTCCTAACCTTTTCTAAACACGTTTTTGAATTTTAATGGCAAGAGATTAAGATTTTTGTCCATTTAAAACATAGCCAAGTTTTTAGATTCATAAATTTAGATGCTGAATGTCACAGATTCATAGATTCATAGATATTCCAAGGCCATTTAGTCTCATGACTATTCTCATCTTGCTAGTACCTCCCTCAGGCAATGCCTCTTTTATCCAGGAAGGCCATACTGGTCAATTCTGGGGTAGAATTTATGGATACCCATCCAGTCATCCATTATATGTTTAAAGGAAGACAGTGATTTGTACTGCTTTTCATGCAGGAATAGTTTATTCCAGAGATTTCTGAGATGACAGGTTATAAATCTGTCCCTGTATTATGTTTTATATTATCTGTCTGTGATGATTTAGGTCTCTGGTTTTAGTACTGGTGAAGAAACTGGAGTTGCAGAGAAATAGCAGGCCTAGGACAACTAGGTCTGTAATGACATGGTCTCAAATAATCTACATATTACTGGTTAGTAAGTTTATAAAGTATGATAGTGGCATGATTTATTTCAGCAACTTGTCTTTGTATAAGGATATATGGCTTTTCATTGCATTGGCACTTTTAGACCTGGATTTTCAACAATAAACTTTTTAGTACATAGTTTCATTAATGTCTATATTTCTGAAATCAATGGAGTGTTTGCCAGAATAGAGCAGACTGAACCTTGCTGCCTTGTATAATTCATGTTTTGCAAGATCAGAGTTTCTAAAACTGCATACCAACTGTTACGTTTCATATATTAAAAGTTGAGCAGGTAGAAATGTGCAGTTGTAACTTACTTTAAAAATATAATAGAACATAATCAAGTAGGATGAACCAAGACAGAGCGATCTGACCCTCATTAACAGAGCGATCTGACCCTCATTAATATATAGGTTCATAGGTTCATAGATGGTTACTAGGCTAATGGCACTAGAGCTCTTATAAGCCTAGCCATGTTTATCCCAAGTTGCCCCAATTGTCATTGGTTAGTTGAGTGACAATTACAGAGAGAGTCAGTGATTAATACTGACTGCCCTGGTCCATGAGGGACATTGGCACCACCCCTAGACAGAATTTGTGGTCATCCACCCATTTATCCAGGTTGCTTTTGAAGAGGGTCAGGGAGGAGCTCTGTTTCACATGAATTGGGAATTTATTCCAGAGAACTGGTAGTTTCTGGGAAATTTACCTTTCTCTCCAGCATGTTCAGTTCATGTTACAGGCAAGGCTAAGACCCCTAGAGTGAGTAGCTCTTGTGCCATTTGATTTGTGAATGTGCAGCAGTTCCATTACGGCAGGGTCAGAGACTACCCTGTAGGCCAGGCACAGGTCACCTCTCAGCAGTCTATAGTATACAGAGTACAATGACAGGGCTTTCAGCCTTTCCACATAGATCTTGGTTTAGAAGCCTTGTATCTTCCTGGTGAGAAACCTCTGTGCATACGGCCTACCTAGATTTAGCCAAGACCTTTGACACAATCCCCTACTCAGGCATCATTGATCAACTCACACAGCTGGGTATCAACCCAGATATTGTTAGGTGGGTTGCACACTGGCTGACTGATAGAACTCATACACTCAAAATAGGGGACTCCTACTCCTCCAGCAGACCTATAACCAGTGGTGTTCCACAGAGATGAGTTCTGGGACCCCTACTGTTTGGAATCTTTTTCTTCAAAGTGCAGGCTAAAACTAAAAGACTGTGGCTGATAAAGTCTGCTGATGACTGCAAACTGGGAGTGATCATTGAAATTCCTAGTGATGTCAACATCCTGCAAGAAGGTCTTATGCAGTCTTAAACTTAATGCAAAAAAAATGTGTTATAATCCGCTTTGGCAAGGGTGATGTTGCTGAAAACTACCACATCAATAGCAATACCCTAAGTTCACAGTCAGTGCTGAGAGATCTGGGCACACAGCTCAACAGCAACCTTAACTTCGATCACCATGTCTCCACAGTGGTAAGAAGGACATTTTATATTGCTCATCTCATAAGCAAGGGCATTGCCTCCAGAAAAAAAGAGGTTATAACCCCCTGTACTTTTACCTTATCAGGCTAATAATAGAGTACAATGCTCCCTTTGGTATGTACCTTTCCAAACACCTGTAGCAATTGGAGAGACCACAAAGGTTCCTTATGAAGAAAATTCAGGGTCTTCAAGATCTGTCTTATGAGGACAGACTGAAATCACTGTCACTTTACTCTGTGTCATACAGACTGCTCAGAGGTGACCTGTGCCTTGCATACAGAGCAATCTCTGACCCAATTTTGATGGAAATGCTGCACATTTGCAAGTCAAATGGCACATGGGTCACTCACTCAAGGGACCTTAACCTGGCATATGACATCAACAGAACTTGCTGGAGAGAAAGATTTGTCTCACAGAGGTTGCCTTACCTTTGGAACAAGCTTTCTATTCATATTAAACAAAGCCCATCAGTGGCTTAAGCACAATTTGAGCAACTGGATGGCTAACCGGAAATTCACCCTAGGGGTTCCACCTGTGTCCCTTTCGGACAGGTGCAATAGGTGTTGATTTTAGTGTCTGCATGAACCAGGCACTCTTGTGAACATGGGTTGAACTTGGTTAGGCTTGTAAGGGTCCTGGGCCATTAGTATAGTAACCTCCTATGATTTTATGATCCTATGGGGTATCTCCAATTGTTGCAGGTGTCTGGTGAGATACATGCAAAAGGGAGCATTGTACTCAATAACTTGTCAGATGAGGTCAACTACAATGGAGTTATAACATCCCTAGATTTGGATGAGGTGCCTTTACTTATGAGATGTGCTACATAGAAGGCTTTCCTCCCTACTGTGGAAACTTGGTGGTCAAAGTTCAGATTGTTTTTCACCGTGTCTTACCTTTAAAGTGGTATGCAGACTCCTTGCACCAGTTCTAACGTAAATTCATAGATCATTTTCACTATTTTCACATCAGGACAATCAAATGAACATGGAATTTCAAATTACGTAAAGATACGTATTATGTCTCTTCTGAGACTCTGTACAGGAAAATGAAAACAAGACTAATGATTTCAATCTTTGGTAACACTGTGAAGTATATGAACCAGCATTTTATTGGCTCGTCTCCTTCTACATGATCAAGCTAATTCTTCTTATATGGTTTCCATAAAACAGTGCTGTATTCTAAAATGGATTAATTATACCACTGAAAAGTAAGTCTGCAATAATAAGAGAATATGAAGGAAAATGCTCAGCACTGTCTCTATCGTCCTGTTAAACCTCTATTTTTTTTATTTATCATTTGTTAATCGGGAAAATGTAACTTAGAACGACGCCAATTTTCAGCCGAGGCCTGGGGAGAAAGGCTCCAGATGCATGTCTTTGTAATGTGGGAGGAAACCGGAGACCCCAGAGGAAATCCACACAAATGCAGGGAGGATATGCAGACTCCACACAGAAGGCACCCCAGCCGAGAATCTAACCAGAGAACCTCTTGCTGTGAGGCGACAATGCTACCACTGCACCAATGCGCCATCTAGTGTTATTGTTATTGTTATCCAATGTCTACTATGTTATTACTATGACATTTAAATTTTAATTTTGAGGAAATCCCTGCATTTATGTTCTTAAGGTACAAAGGGTCCGTTTTTAGCAATCTATCTGAATATTTGTTATTTCATGGTTTCTTGATGGCAGATTTTGTTAAAGTTAAATGTTAGCTTATTTAGTATCACCCATTCATAAAGTTCTGTTACTTCCCAAAATGTTGCTATTATTTCTAATATATATATATATATATATATATATATATACAGAGAGAGAGAGAGAGAGAGATAGTATTTAAATATATATTCTCTAAATCTTGTTATCCAATAACCATGCATGACATTCATTATCCTAATGTAGATATTAAAAAGAACTAGTGCCAGGAATAAACACTGAGGAATAATATAATCCTGGCCATCTTTTTCTTTGTCCTACCTCATCACTCCGATTTGCGTACCATTTCCTGTGTAATAACCATTCCTAACAAACCACTATCAGGTCCTAGCTGCTGCAGAGTGGTCCACAGTGTAAAATTTCTCTGACACATTAAAAATAACACTGAGATGTGAAATCTTGTATTTATAGTGAAAGGGACACTTTCCCCAAAGGTTGACAGATATGTGTTTGCTGAAGTGTCAGGACTATAAATATAAAATCATAATCTGTGATGCAATTTCTGTGAATCAAAGAGTTGGGAACAGTCATCAGGAAAAGCTCAAGCCAGAACTATGGCTAATGGAAAACCAACCATTCATTAAGAATTTTCCAATCAGAGATTAAGGAACAAATAATTTGTACAACCTTTCCCATCTGTTTACTTTACTACATCTCTGAGTAGAATACCATTGACAGGTGCTGTAAAAATATATTTGCTATATAAATAAGATTTTAGCTACAAAAAGTATATGTTCATAGATTAGTACTAGGCTAACTGCCCTTGCGAGCCATTTTAAGCCTAGCAATTATCCCTTATGAGACTCAAACCCTGCACCCTGTGTTTGTAAAATCAAACACCTTAACCATTAGGCCACCCTCCCAACCTATAAATGAATGGTGTATTTGGTGTGTTCTTTTATACATTTTTTTCGCCTACAAAGAAATAGAAAATTAGGATTATTTATTTAGAAAATAGAAGAATACAAGAAAACAAAAGAAAAATACAACCACAACCTTTAATTTAAGAATAAAAATATCAGATTGTGCCAAACATCAGCACTGAATAATATCAACAAATAATATTTTCATGGGGGTTAATGCAACTTTATCAACATGTGGCTTTGTTTGCCTACAGTACCAGTGGATAAACCCCACATTAACTATTACTAAAGTATTAAACTGATGAGTAAGATTTTAACGCATGGAAGATGACTCTTATAATGCTGTGTTTGTACTTATGTCATAATGGTGGTTAGTTAATTCCTGTTCTATTTTGCCACTTCAGTTTTTGTCTTTTGTTGGACATTTTTAGGTGACTGCTGACTGAATGGTTCATTCTAGCAATAATAAATAGACAAACTAGCACATCAGGTTACATTATTATCTATATTTTGCCTTCCATGGAACATGCATAATTATTTCATTGACTTTGCCCCATAATAATTTCAGATATGTAGCATTTTATAATAATACAGAGCTTTATAATAGCAACAAAAACCTTCCCTAAATTTACATCAGCTTTAATGCAACATATTTGAATTCTATATCAATTGTTTCTGTTGATTTTCAGATCTGGTGTTAGGCATGAAGATAAAATTTCCCTTCAGATTTCTAGATCTGGTAGCTGTACATTATAACACATCTCCATAAATATATATTATTCGGAAAGAAACATTTATATTTTTAGTCTCCACAAAAGAGGAAATATGAGCTTAAAACTAAAGAGGATCCTCACAGACACAAAAAAACTTAACCCTCCATTTTCAGATGTGGTCTATTTACTTATTTCACAATCCCTAAAGTGTTAACATAACCATAATGTTCAATGTTTAGGTTTTCTGGATTTAGTTGTCAGATTACAATATTTCATCTTGAAATGAGCAATTCATTCTGGTTTGAATGTTAAAATGACAGCTGTCATATTATTTAAGAAACAAACAGATGTATATTAAATGTGAGTTAAATTCAAGATAAATTTCTGAAAAGTTACATTTTTAAAGTTTCTGAAGTGTACAGCTGTCCAGAATGTATACTTTAAGTAAGTATAGCATCCCAAACATTAAGAAAATTAGATTATTAGAACTGTCACACTGAAAAAAAATCTGATTAAAATATATCTGCAACATCCAAACAAGCATTCAGAAGAAAACCACTCAACAGGGGCACAGGAAAATAATTTTCTTGGGTGGCAAAAGCCAGGGTACCTTTTTGGCTGGGCTTGTATGGGCCCCTGGTCCGATAGCCTAGTACCTACCTATGAACCTATGAATAAATAGTGCCATACAACTACTAGTATCTAAAATAGCAGAGCTGTAACAGTAGTCTTTATAGCCAGTTTTTTTTTTTTGTATAGCATCCTGATTCTTATTATAGCACTAGATTACTCGCAGTGAAGCAGCAGAGATAAGGCTGATTTGTAAAGATGAGTGAACAATGATTGGTACATCAATAATAAAAAAAGTATGTGGCCATGCATGTATTTACATATTTATTTAGTTAGCTATTTATGTGTAGTATTGGTTGCTTGAGAGGGTCCCATTTTAGTGATGTCTCAGAGGGAAAATCATGAGCACAATTTAATACAGCATAGGTTATAGTAACCAATAAGTTACTCTATACAGTGTTTGTATATGAAAAATACAGTGTTAATTATGATAAGATGTTAGTCATATTAGTTACTTATTATAAAATTCTAGAACAGTTCATCATAACAACCATTATTCACATTATTTACATTATGATGTTTTACTGAAGGTACCAGTCGATGCATACAGTCCAAAGGAAGCATTATTATTCTTAGACAACCAGGGATAACACTAGACAGATAAACCAGCAGCATATCAACTTGAAATGATGCTGAAATTATGCTGTATTATTCTAACACATGTAGGAAGGACATGCGCAGAACATTAAGAGCTAGTTTGTCAAGCTTCTGAGTTTTCTTATAAGGTAAAGAGTGGCTGTCTCAGGTCTATATCATATGAGTGAATAGGAAAAACCACAAACGCTCACAATCTCGAAAGTACTGGACCTCGAACTTGCTATTGTGGGGGGCCGTGCCCCCCCCCGATAAATATATATTCTAACTCCAAGATCGCACTACAGTGATGAAAGGGAAAATATTCCATTCTTCACTGTACCGTGATCGCAGAAAAAGTACTTCGAAGTCCGGTACTTTCAAGATTATGAGCGTTTGCAGTTTTTACTATTCGCTCATATGATATAGACCCAATGTCACAATTTCACAAGCCCTACCAGAGAAGTGAAAAATGCAAAGAATGAAGAAATACCAAAAAAGGGATTGGAAGCAGATATTTGCTTATCAGACCTCCGAGAGGTTAGACCGTCATGAAGATGAATGAAAATCAAGACATGGAGGGGTTTAGTGTTTAGCTGGGATGGGGAGGAACTTTAATCTGTACATAAGAGGTACAAGTAGCTAAAAATCAAGAGACGGAGAGGTTTAGCGTATAGCTGGGATGGGGAGGAACTTTAATCTGTACATAAGAGGTACAAGCAGCTGAAAATCAAGAGACGGAGGAGTTTAGCGTTTAGTTGGGATGGGGAGGAACTTTAATCTGTACATAAGAGGTACAAGCAGCTGAAAATCAAGAGACGGAGGGGTTTAGCATTTAGCTGGGATGTGGAGGAACTTTAATCTATACATAAGAGGTACAAGCAGCTAAAAATCAAGAGACGGAGAGGTTTAGCGTATAGCTGGGATGGGGAGGAACTTTAATCTGTACATAAGAGGTACAAGCAGCTAAAAATCAAGAGACGGAGAGGTTTAGCGTATAGCTGGGATGGGGAGGAACTTTAATCTGTACATAAGAGGTACAAGCAGCTGAAAATCAAGAGACGGAGGAGTTTAGCGTTTAGTTGGGATGGGGAGGAACTTTAATCTGTACATAAGAGGTACAAGCAGCTGAAAATCAAGAGACAGAGGGGTTTAGCATTTAGCTGGGATGCGGAGGAACTTTAATCTATACATAAGAGGTACAAGCAGCTGAAAATCAAGAGACGGAGGGGTTTAGCGTTTAGCTGGGATGGGGAGGAACTTTAATCTGTACATAAGAGGTACAAGCAGCTGAAAATCAAGAGACGGAGGGGTTTAGCTGGGATGGGGAAGAATTTTAATCTGTACATAAGAGGTGCAAGCAGCAAGAACATTTGCTAGGGCAGTTATCAGGCAGAAGGTGCAAAAGGTGACGGGACCTTATTGCACAGGTATAAAAGAGTGTAAGCACATGAGTCATGCTGACACTGAGAGATAAGGTAAGACTTTATAGAATGTCAGATGAAAGGTAAAAAACTGAGAAACCCTGAAGTGTGGAGAAGTTTTTAACATTACTCAGAGAAAACAGAAGAAAGTTGACTTACCAAATCTGTTCTGCAGGGTTTGTTTTACAAGGGGTCCTGGAAATGTGCCATCTTCAGAGGGTTAACAGAGCATGGCATCTCTGAAGGGTGTGGAAAAAGACAAAGTAAAGAGAGAGGTACATGAGAGCAAAGTGGTATTTGAGATCAGACCTTTTTTAGGCATGAGAGGACAGTACAATGTCATGTCTTATGGGGAGAGTTAACTGAAAATTGTGTAATTTCATCCATATTGCTGTTAAAACAGGTCTGCATGTTTGTAAGGTCACTCATGACATACACATACATGATGGAGATAAGCTCTGGCAGTTGAGACCCTGGCATAATCCCTTAAAAAAGTTTACCATTGCATACCTAGTTTTTGGGTCAGATGACATTATTAACTCTGACATCAGTTTCAACATTCAGTCTAAGGTTAGACCTAGATTTACATTCACACAGCATGATGAGATGTTAGTTGCTGAGGTGCAAAGCTAGAAAGTGCATCCACTGGCTCAGGTTTTCTACCAGGATTTAATACAACTGGCAGTATTGCTAAAGCAAAGATCGACAAATTGGGTATATGATGCTATTGTGAGTTTGATTCCTACAGCCATGTGTCACTGATTCTTTATAGTTCATACCGACTATGTTTATTGCTCTTAGATTGCAAAGTATTGAAAGAGATTACATGTTTTAACTTGATAACATTA